>NC_135505.1:11338098-11558527 GCF_052857255.1 Amblyomma americanum | reverse complement strand
TTTGTTTTGTTTGCAACTGGACTCCTTCGCTCAAGAACTCGGGACTAAAAAGGCGGTTCTCGCTTTTGAAGCGCCTGTTCATGTGGCTCGCGGTGCTGGTCTAGCTTTCATGGTTCGCGCGTCGCAGGACGCATTTGTTTTGTTTGCAATTTGGCTCCTTCGCTCAAAAACTCGGGACTAAATTATCGGTTCTCGCTTTTGAAGCGCCCGTTCATGCAGCCCGCGGTGCAGGTCTAGCTTTCATGTTGCGCGCATCGCTGGATGTGATTGTTTTGTTTGCAATTGGACTACTTCGCTCACGAACTCGGTACTAAAGAGGCGGTTCTCGCTTTTGAAGCGCCCGTTGATGTGGCTCGCGGGTGCTGGTCTAGCTTTCTTGATTCGCGCGTCGTTGGACGTATTTGTTTTGTTTGCAATTGGACTCCTTCGCTCACGAATTCGGTACTAAAGAGGCAGTTCTCGCTGTTGAAGCGCCCGTTCATGCTGCCCGCGGTGCAGGTCTAGCTTTCATGTTTTCGCGCGTCGCAGGACGTGATTGTTTTGTTTGCAATTGGACATCTTCGCTCACGAACTGGGTACTAAAGAGGAGGTTTTCGCTGTTGAAGCGCCCGTTCATACTTCTCGAGGTGCTGGTCTAGCTGTCGTGTTGCGCGCATCGCTGGACGTGATTGTTTTGTGTGCAATTGGACTCCTTCGCTCACGAACTCGGTACTAAAGAGGCGGTTCTCGCTTTTGAAGCGCCCGTTCATGTGGCTCGCAGTGCTGGTCTAGCTTTCATGTTTCGCGCGTGGCAGGACGTATTTGTTTTGTTTGCAACTTGACTCCTTCGCTCACGAACTCGGTACTAAAGAGGCGGTTCTCGCTTTTGAAGCGCCCGTTCATGCGGCTCGCGGTGCTGGTCCAGCTTTCATGTTGCGCGCGTCGCAGGACGTATTTGTATTGTTTGCAAATGGACTCCTTCGCTCACGAATTCAGTAATAAAGAGGTGGTTCTCGCTGTTGAAACGCCCGTTCATGTGGCGCGCAGTGATGGTCTAGCTTTCATCTTTCGCGCGTGGCAGGACGTATTTGTTTTGTTTGCAATTGGACTCCTTCGCTCACGAATTCGGTACTAAGGAGGCGGTTCTCGCTGTTGAAGCGCCCGTTCATGCTGCTCGCGGTGCAGGTCTAGCTTTCATGTTTCGCGCGTCGCAGGACGTGATTCTTTTGTTTGCAACTGGATTCCTTCGCTCAAGAACTCGGGAATAAAAAGGCGGTTCTCGCTTTTGAAGCGCCTCTTCATGTGGCTCGCGGTGCTTGTCTAGATTTCATGTTTCGCGCGTCGCAGGACGCATTTGTTTTTTTTTTCAATTGGACTTCTTCGCTCACGAACTCGGGAATAAAAAAGCGGTTCTCGCTGTTGAAGCGCCCGTTCATGTGGCTCGCGGTGCTGGTCTAGCTTTCATGTTTCGCGCGTCGAAGGACGTATTTTTATTGTTTGCAACTGGACTCCTTCGCTCACGCACTCGGTACTAAAGAGGCGGTTCTCGCTGTTGAAACGCCCGTTCATGTGGCTTGCGGTGCTGGTCTAGCTTTCATGTTTCGCGCGTCGCAGGACGTATTTGTTTTTTTTTTCAAATGGACACCTTCGCTAACGAACTCGGTACTAAAGAGGCAGTTCTCGCTGTTGAAAAGCCCTTTCATGCTGATCGTGGTGCTGGCCTAGCTTGCATGTTTCGCGCGTGGCAGGACGTAATTTGTTTTGTTTGCAACTTAACTCCTTCGCTCAAGAACTCGGGACTAAAGAGGCGGTTCTCGCTTTTGAAGCGCCTGTTCATGTGGCTCGGGGGTACTGGTCTAGCTTTCTGTTTCGCGCGTCGAAGGACGTAATTGTTTTGTTTGCAATTAGACTCCTTCGCTCACGAACTCAGGACTAAAGAGGCGGTTATCGCTGTTGAAGCGCCCGTTCATGTGGCTCGTGGTGCTGGTCTAGCTTTCATGCTTCGCGCGTCGCAGGACGTATTTGTTTGCAATTGACTCCTTCGCTCACGAAATTCAGGTATAAAGAGGCGGCTCTCGCTGTTGAAGCACCCGTTCATGCTGCTCGTGATGCTGGTCTAGCTTTCATGTTTCGCGCGTGGCAGAACGTATTTGTTTTGTTTGCAACTGAACTCCTTCGCTCAAGAACTCGGGACTAAAGAGGCGGTTCTCGCTTTTGAAGCGCCTGTTCATGTGGCTCGCGTTGCTGGTCTAGCTTTCAAGTTTCGCGCGTCGCAGGACGTATTTCTTTCGTTTGCAATTGGACTCCTTCGCTCACGAACTCGGGACTAAAGAGGCGGTTTCACGCTGTTGAAGCGCCCGTTCGTGTGGCTCGCGGTGCTGGTCTAGTTTTCATGTTTCGCGCGTCGCAGGACGTATTTGTTTTGTTTGCAATTGGACTCCTTCGCTCACGACCTCCGGGACTAAAGAGGCGGTTCACGCTGTTGAAGCGCCCGTTCATGTGGCTCGCGGTGCTGGTCTAGTTTTCATGTTTCGCGCGTCGCAGGACGTATTTGTTTTGTTTGCAATTGGACTCCTTCGCTCACGACCTCGGGACTAAAGAGGCGGTTCACGCTGTTGAAGCGCCCGTTCGTGTGGCTCGCGGTGCTGGTCTAGTTTTCATGTTTCGCGCGTCGCAGGACGTATTTGTTTTGTTTGCAATTGGACTCCTTCGCTCACGACCTCGGGACTAAAGAGGGCGGTTCACGCTGTTGAAGCGGCCCGTTCGTTGTGGCTCGCGGTGCTGGTCTAGTTTTCATGTTTCGCGCGTCGCAGGACGTATTTTGTTTTGTTTGCAATTGGACTCCTTCGCTCACAAACTCGGGACTAAAGAGGCGGTTCACGCTGTTGAAGCGCCCGTTCATGTGGCTCGCGGTGCTGGTCTAGCTTTCATGTTTCGCGCGTCGAAGGACGCATTTGTTTTGTTTGCAATTGGACTCCTTCGCTTTCGAACTCGGTAATAAAGAATCGGTTCTCTCTGTTCAAGCGCCAGTTCATGCTGCTCGTGGTGTTTGTCTAGCTTTCATGTTGCGCGCATCGCTGGAAGTAATCCTTTTGTTTGCAATTGGGCTCCTTCGCTCACGAACTCGGTACTAAAGAGGCGGTTCTCGCTGTTGAAGCGCCCGTTCATGCTCCTCGTGGTGCAGGTCTAACTTTCTTGTGGCGCGCATCGCTGGACGTGATTGTTTTGTTTGCAAATTTACTTCATCGCTCACGAATTCGGTACTAAAGAGGCGGTTCTCTCTGTTGAAGCGCCCGTTCATGTGGCTCGCGGTGCTGGTCTAGCTTTCATGTTTCGCGCGTCGCAGGACGTATTTGTATTGTTTGCAATTGGACTCCTTCGCACACGAATTCAGGACTAAAGAGGCGGTTCTCACTGTTGAAGCGCCCGTTTATGTTGCTCGCGGTGCTGGTCTAGCTTTCATGTTGCGCGCATCGCTAGACGTATTTGTTTTGTTCGCAATTGGACTGCTTCGCTCATGAACTCGGTATTAAAGAGGCGGTTCTCCCTATTGAAGCGCCCGTTCATTCTGCTTGTGGTGCTTGTCTAGCTTTCATTTGTCGCGCATCGCTGGACGTAAATATTTTCTTTGCAATTGGACTCCTACGCTCACGAACTCGGTACTAAAGCGACAGTTCTCGCAGTTGAAGCGCCGTTCATGCTGCTCGTGGTGCTGTTCTAGCTTTCATGTTGCGCGCATCGCTGGACGTATTTGTTTTGTTTTTTTTTGCAATTGGACTCCTTCGGTCACGAAGCAGTTACTAAAGACGCGGTTCTCGCTGTTGAAGCGCCGTTCGTGCTCCTCGTTGTGCAGGTCTAGCTTTCATGTTTCGGCGTCGCAGGACGTATTTGTTTTGTTTGCAATTGGACTCCTTCGCTCACGATCTCGGTACTAAAGAGGCGGTTCTCGCTGTTGATGCGCCCGTTCATGCTGCTCGTGGTGCTGACCTATCTTTCGTGTAGCGGGCATCGCTGGACGTGATTGTGTTGTTTCGCAATTGGTCTCCTTCGCTCACGAACTCGCGACTAAAGAGGCGCTTCTCGCTGTTGAAGCGCCCGTTCATGTGGCTCGCGGTGCTGGTCTAGCTTTCATGTTTCGCGCGTCGCAGGACGTATTTGTATTGTTTGCAATTGGACTCCTTCGCACACGAATTCAGGACTAAAGAGGTGGGTTCTCGCTGTTGAAGCGCCCGTTCATGTTGCTCGTGGTGTTAGCCTAGTTTTCGTGTTGCGCGCATCGCTGGACGTGGTTGTTTTGTATGCAATTAGACTCCTTCGCTCACGAACTCGGGACTAACGAGGCGGTTCTCGCTGTTGAAGCGCCCGTTCATGTGGCTCGCAGTGGTGGTCTGGCTTTCATGTTTCGCGCGTCGCAGGACTTATTTGTTTTTTTTTGCAACTGGACTTCTTCGCTCAATAACTCGGGACTGAAGAGGCGGTTCTCGCTGTTGAAGCTCCCTTTCATGCTGCTCGCGGTGCAGGTCTAGCTTTCATGTTCCGCGCGTCGCAGGACGTGATTCTTCTGTTTGCAATTGGACTTCTTCGCTCACGAACTCGGTACTAAAGAGGCGGTTCTCGCTGTTGAAGCACCCGTTCATGCTGCCCGCGTTTCAGGTCTAGCTTTCTTGCTGCGCGCATCGCTGGACTTGATTGTTTTTGTTTGCAATTGAACTTCTTCGCTCACGAGCTCGGTACTATACAGACGGTTCTCGCCGTTGAAGCGCCCGTTCATGCTGCTCACGGTTGCAGGTCTAGCTTTTATGCTTCAAGCTAGACCTGCACCACGATATTATGGAAAATATGAATAACTGCGCAAAAAGGATGGGACAAGAGAGAAGAAGCACAGAAACACACGAGAAAAGCGCAGACTAACAACTGGTTTATTGCACCAACGAATCCTTCCTTCGACAACAAGGCAGATGCGCACCAACAGCAAAGACAAAAAACCATAATCATAACGCCAAACCAAGAAACTCCAACTCCTTGCGGGTACAGGTGTATGGAAGCCTCACTAAACACAATTCTCAGGCCCTAATCTGGCGATTTCCAAGGCTTCCATAACTTCACTTTCTTTCTTATCCCTCGCGCGTCCGATATTCTTAGTGCTGCCGAAAAGTGGAGTGCAATCGTTATCGTCATGCTTGCAGATCTTGCAATAGCTAGGCAGATGCTGCCCTCTGGAATCAGCTAATTGGCATGATCTAATAACCTAATGTTGATGCATCGGCCAGTTTGCCCCACGTACACCTTACCACAGCTCAGCGGGAATCTGATAGATTGCATTCACTCTGCATTGCACAAACTTGTTCCTGTGGTTGGTGCTACACTCAATCTTCTTTTGCCTATCTGGTATGACCAAATTGAACAAACGCGACAGCTTGCAAGGTGCCGAAAAAGGACCTCTACGCCGAATTTACCGGCGACCCTCTTCAGGCCGTGGGAGACCCTGTGAACATAGGGAATTACTTCATACATCCGCCTCTCCTGGGCATCCGCCCCAAGAGGCTTTGAGTTTGGGCGGAAGGACTTCAACGGGTAATCGGCAACACCCCGAATGAGGGCCAGTGGAAAACCGGCGGACCGAAGGCGATCCACTTGTGCATCAAAGCTAGCCTTAACCTGTGAGGGCAGGACTTGGTTAAAGAAGCCCTGAGGCAAGTTGACGAAATACCCCTCTTGACCAGCTTCGAATGGGACGAGTTGAAGGGCAGGAGTGCCTTCTTTGACTTAGGCATGTAGCCCCAGCATAAGTGGTCAGGATTGTTAAAGAATAATTTTAAGTCTAAGAATTGCAAACAAGAATTTTCAGGAAGTTTAATGGTAAAATTAAAACTGGCAAAAGGAGACCTAAAATATTCTAAACGTCCATTGCCACCTGTGTCAAGTTATCGTTGCGGTCAATATTTAAAAGGAATAAAAGTCATCGACGTATCGCAACACCCGAACAATACGGTCGTCAGAAAGTACCCGCGATAGCGAGCGGTCAATTTCAGCTAAAAGGATCTCAGCTAGAACGGGAGCAACACAGGAACCATTACAAAATGCCACGTTTCTCCACGTAAAATTTATCCTGAAAACTCACAATCGTTGAAGAAAGATACAACTTAAGCAATTCTAAAAAACCTTCCACAGAAATATCACACGCATTCTGGAAAGACACAGCACCAGATCGTTCGATACAGTTCCGGAATGCGCGGAAAAGGTCATCGTGGGGAACGGAGTAGAACAGCTCTTCGATATCAACCGAGAAGCCTGAGTTAACAGCAGAAAGGCTATCCCCTAACACTTGCGCCACTCGTCCGAGCTGCTGACCTTGTACGGATCGTCGGGTGCCCAGACTTCCCAGATGGCGCTGAAGGTACTGCTAGCCAGGATCTAGTCTCCGTAACAATGACTCTAAAAGGGCATTCCACCTTGTGGCTCTTGGCACTGAAGAACACAGTGAGCACAAGACCCTTGTTCTTCACCACTTCACTTTTTAGCCGCTCGAGTTTCAGTTCTCTTAACAGGGCAACTGCCCTTTGCCTTCGCTTTGGACGGCTTCAGATCAGTGCTCCTAAAGTTCTTTAAGAGAGCTGACATGGCCTTATCACTGAAAAGCTTCTGAGGCAAGACCACAAAACCTCCTTCTTTATCGGTCATCATCAAAGCGAGGTCAGTGTTTCTAAAATAGCTTGCCACATATCTCACCATGGAAATTCCTCTCTTCTTGCTTTTGAAAGTGTTGCGGATCGTATCAACACATTCTAAATGGCAAAGTTCTTTCTCTTCGCCTTGAACTTTGTCAGCAATTCTATGCGCCGTCGCCAAGGCCTCGTGCTTGCCCAAGAGGACTTCCAGGCTAAACTTCGTGCCCTGGTTGAGGACAGTCTCAACGTTGTGTGGAACGACCGCCCCTCCATGGTAGGAAACCGGAACAGCACCAACCTGTTTCTTGGGGACCTTGGGCAGGTTCAGCCGCCGCAAGTTCCAAAGGAACACGGCACTTGCCTCAGCCAGGACCTCGTAATCCCTGAGTGTCCGGAAGCCTGCAGGGCCCGTTCCCTTCCAGCTGAAGCACAGAAACCGTATCCAGTCTTGCAATAGGCGAACGTGTCTCCAGCATTCGCTTCTCAGAATCTTCGCGATTCTTTTCCAGTGTCCCTCTGAGCAGCCAAGAATCCCGAAGAAGCCCACCACCTCCGGCGGGCACAGACTCTTCCGCAGGCAGTAGCCCAACCACCTGGCCTCGCAAGTTTTCGCAGCGATGAGGCTAGTGCGCGGGTACTTTCTGACGACCGTATCGTTAGGTGTTCCGATACGTCGATGACTTTTTAATCCTTTTAAATATTGACCGCAACGATAACTTGACAAAGGAGGCAATGGACGTTTTAGAATCTTTTAAGTCTGCTTTTGCCAGTTTTAATTTTACCATTGAACTTCCTGAAAATTCTTGTTTGCAATTCTTAGACTTAAAATTATTGTTTAACAATCCTGACCAGTTATGCTGGGCGTGCATGCCTAGGTCAAAAAAGGCACTCCTGCCCTTCAACTCGTTCTATTCGAAGTTAGTCAAGTCGGGAATTTCGTCAACTTGCCTCAGGGCTTCTTTAACCAAGTCCTGCCCTCGCAAGGTTAAGGCTAGCTTTGATATACAGGTGGATTGCCTTCGGTCCGCCGGTTTTCCGCTGGCCCTCCTTAGGGGTGTTGCCGAGTCCCTGTTGAAGTCCTTCCGACCAAACTCAAATCCTCGTAGGGCGGATGCCCAGGAGAGGCGGAAGTATGAAGTAATTCCCTATGTTCACAAGGTCTCGCACGGACTGAAGAGGGTAGCCGGTAAATTCGGCGTAGAGGTCCTTTTTTCGGCACATTGCAAGCTGTCGCGTTTGTGCAATTTGGTCATACCAGATAGGCAAAAGAAGATTGAGTGTAGCACCAACCACCGGAACAAGTTTGTGCAATGCAGAGTGAATGTAATCTATCAGATTCCGCTGAGCTGTGGTAAGGTGTACGTAGGGCAAACTGGCCGATGCATCAACATTAGATTATTAGATCATGCCAATTCTTCAGCTGATGCCAGAGGGCAGCATCTGCCTAGCCATTGCAAGATCTGCAAGCATGACGATAAAGATTGCACTCCACTTTTCGGCAGCACTAAGATTTTCGGACCCGCGAGGGATAAGAAAGAAAGTGAAGTTATGGAAGCCTTGGAAATCGCCAGATTAGGGCCTGACAAATGTGTTAGTGAGGCTTCCATACACCTGTACCGCAAGGAGTTGGAGTTTCTTGGTTTGGCGTGATGATTATGGCTTTTGTCTTTGCTGTTGGTGCGCATGCGCTTTGTTGTCGAAGGAAGGAGGCGTTGGTGTAATAAACCAATTGTTAGTCTGCGCTTGTCTCGTGTGTTTCTGTGCTTCTTCTCTCTTGTCCCGTCTTTTTTGCGCAGTTATTCATATTTTCCATGATATCGTGGTGCAGGTCTAGCTTTCATGTTGCGCGCATCGCTGGACGTGATTGATTTGTTTGCAATTGGACTTCTTCGCTCACGAAGTCGGTACTAAAGAGGCGGTTCTCGCTGTAAGCGCCCGTTCATGATTCTCGTGGTGCTTGTCTAGCTTTCATGTTGCGCGCATCGCTGTACTTGTTTGTTTTGTTTTTAATTGGACTCCTTCGCCCACGAACTCGGTACTAAATAGACGGTTCTCGCTGTTGAAGTGCCCGTTCATGCTGCTCGTGGTGCAGGTCTAGCTTTCATGTTTCGCGCATGGCTGGATGTATCTGCTGTTGCAGGTTCATTCCAGAATAGGTCGCCGTTACTGTGCCTAGGTAGATTAACGGCCGCTATCGCTTGAATACTACATATCTGCGTGAATAATACTTGAGAATTCAAGCGAGAATTTCGGTTAAACGTAGCTGCAGACATTTTCTTTCTCAGGTCTCAATTTTCGGTTTATACAACTTCCGAAATGACCAATGTGTTTGCTTTAAACTGGCCTGAGTAAATTAGGTTTTTGGTTTTTCAGCCCTTGAATTTTTTTTTTCACGCTCCTTCGACCGAAAGGATTATTTATCTGCAGCACTCCAGGCTACTGCGCGTTATGCATGGGGATTACAAGAGGGAAGGCAATGTTCTCTTACAATCCATTATTGCATATGTCAACCCAAGATGATAATCACCTAAACTAGCAGCATTCGAATGACTCATGCGGCGTTGTATTTGCTCACAAAACAGCGTTTAAAGGCCTTTTTTGTTGCTGTTAACCCAATCTTTATAACCTACTTCAAAATTGTGATCACAACCGTGTTACAGTGCGCAACTATAGGGCATCTTATTCGCCTATTTACAAACAAACGTTACGCGGCTACTGTCAGTCGAATATTTTTAACGGTAGCCTGCGAGGTGTGCGAGGTGTATTAACTCAGGAATAATCCTTAAGCTTTCCTGCCGTAAAATAATTTAAATTGAGACGAGTAATCACCTGCGCACTCTATAACACAGCCCGTTGCACGAGCGAAAGCGCCTTTGAGGGAGTATATTATAGGAGCATAAAACCGTCATCCGTGCAAATAAAGCCTATTCCGCACATCTAGTCGGATGTCGGTCCACTTCCTTTTCGCGGAGTTAAATTTGTAATAAGATTGGGCAGAAGACGCCAGTTTAAAAACTTGACTCCGAGACATTCACTCTAGTGCCGCGAGAGTACGAGCTCACTCCACTTCCACCGTGTTCCCCGCGATCAAAGCAATCGCAGTACGAAAAGTCCCGATAAAGCAGTGCCACATGGGTCGGTGCAGTTATTTTGGTAACTTTTGTATCTCCCATGCCTTGCGGCCGAATCGGAGGTAGCAAATGCAACAAATAATTTATTCAGGCGCGCGTTCCGCTGCGCGCCAAAACGCGAGCGTTGGGAACACAACGCGCTGAGTATATTCACTACAGTGCCGCGAACTCGCTCGCGCACGCCACTTCCAACGTATGCCCCGCAAACAAAGCGATCGCAAGACAAAGAGAGAGAGAGAGAGAGAAAGACTAACGGAAAGGCAGAGAGGTTAACTAGGCAGCGCCCGGTTTGCTACCCTACACGTGGGAAGGGGACCGGAGAGAGAGATAGAAAGGGGAGAGAACAAATGAAGATGATCACTTTTCTACATGTCCGTTGGCCTTTACATCCAGGGTACACAGGGCACGCACTGATAGTTCACAACCTTGCACTCAGTCCTGAGTCCTTCAAGAACTTGAAAAGTGCCTTCAAAGCTGTCCTCTGCGATGAAAGCTTACTCCAAGGACCAAGAATCTTGGCTTCAGTAAGGGGCCGAGGATGTAAACAACGGAATGTTGCAGCCAGGAGTGCACGCTCACGCTGAAACCGAGAGCAGTTACAAAGAAGATGTTCTATAGTTTCGTCGCACCCACAGATCTCACGCGCAGGAGAGTCTCCCATTGCGATTAAGTGGGGTAGGCATTTGTGAACGCCACTCCCAGCCACAGGCGACACAACAACATAGCATCGCAGCGGGAGAGGCCGGCCGGAGAACTGAGTTGAAGTAAAGGGTCTAGGCGATGCAGACGGCATGTGGAGTTGCCAGGAGGAGACCATGACGCTAAAATCTCTCTTCGGCCAAGCATTCGCAGATGTCTTGCTGCGTGGGCTCTTTTCAACGGTATCTGGACAATGTTGGCACTGCCGTGAGCCGCTCGGCAGTATCAGCTGCGTCACTTCCGACAATGCCAGAGTTTCCCGGTATCCACTGGAAGACGATGTCATGACCCTCTTCCTGCGCCTGGCGTTGGAGATGTCTTAATTCAGCTACAGGTGTATAGTGATTGCATGGCGTAAAACAGAATTAAGACATTGTAGGACTGCTTTTGAGTAGCAGAACACAACCCATTTTGCGGGTGTTTGTACACCGATGTACTGCACAGCCGCACGAACAGCGGCCAATTCTGACCCAGTGGAGGTTGTCCGATGCGAAGTTTGCTGGATAATACTGGACTGTCTCGCAAGAATGACCACGGCGTAGATTTAACTTGTACCTGAGACCGAACCATCTCTATATACATGAGTGCGGTCACTATATGCTGCGTGGAGTAGGTAGAGTGTACACTGTTTAATGGCCGGTGTCGATAAGCTCGATTTTTTCGCTATGCCCGGAATTGTAAGGCGCAGGCATGGCTACCGCTGACATCACAGCGCAGAGGACGGCAGTGCTGCCGATGTGAACTGTGATGAGATGGACTGGTGGGCTGCTATAACCTCTGAAAACGCTGTGTGACACATGGTGTTGCTGGGGAATCCTCGTTAGAGGTCATATGTGGATCCGCAGGTTGTCAAGGGTTATATACGTCGAGAGTGGGTAGTCCTGGGCGATTGCAATTGTAGCAACTGTTGATGCGCTGCGAGGGAGACCCAGGCATGTGCGAAGTGCCTGACCTTGTATAGTTTGGAGGGCACGCAAATTCGTCTTGCATGTGCTTGAAAGCAATGGAGCACTAAACGAAAAATTCCAAAAAGAGTGCTCTGTAGAGTTGCAGCATTGACAGAATCGACAAGCCCCATGATTTGCCGCGAAGAAGTCTGAGTAGGTGTGTGATAGAGATAAGCTTTTTCTTTACAATGCTGCAATGCGGGCTCCATGGTAAATTCCGATCTATAACAATTCCGGAAAAACGATGACATGCACGATAGGCAATGACATGGCCGTCAATAGTTAACGAATAACGAGTCGTACTTTTGCGCGTATATGCCACTATAGCGCACTTCTCGGCTGACACGCTAAGACCTTGCTCTCGGAGATAGGATGAAGTTATGGTTGCTGCCCTCTGAAGTCTTGCTCACGCCTGGAGACGCGTAATAGAGGAGGCCCAGATGCAGATGTCATCGGCATGCATAGAGATTTAGACGGTATTAAGTAGGTACTCCGTGAGTCTTATAAGTGTTAGATGAAACAAAGCAGGACATAGCACTCCGCCCTGGGGCAGGTCCCGTTAGGTGTAAAACACGGGAGTGGAGCCATCTTCACACATAATAAAGAATTTCCTTTCGGTATGATAGCTTTGGATCCACCTCTACATTTGTCCGCCGATTTCAACAGCCTCTAGCGCATCAAGGATGGCCTCATGTGTCCCGTTATCGTATGCACCTTTGAGATCAAGAAAAAGTGCCGCGCACATGCGCTTCTGGCGTTTCTGTTGCTGTACTGTGGACACAAGATCAATGACGTTGTCTATAGAGGAGCGACCCCGTGGGAAACCCGTTATGGCATTAGGATACACGTTATTGTGCTCAAAGTACCACTCAATACGCTCCAGAAGCATTCTTTCCGTGACTTTTCCCACACAACTATCCAAAGCTATTGGCCTGTATGATGACAGGTCGAACGGGTATTTCCCTCGTTTTAGTAATGGTATCATGCGACTCGATTTCCACTGGGGAGGAACAACTCCCTTTTGCCACGAGTGGTTGTAAAGGTTGAGTAGCTCTTTACGCGCGTCTTGGCCAAGGTGGCACAGCGCAGCATATGTAATGCCGTCTGGGCCTGGGGCAGACGAACGCTTACTTTCTGCAAGGGCAGCATCAAGTTCCTCACGAGTATCCCGTGATTCAGGAGGAACGCGCTGGGAACCCAAGGTAGTCAGTACGCCTGCGATTGTCCTGCAGAAGTCAGTTGCAACTTCAATCTGGTGAAGGTTTTGATGTACAACCAATGAATAGAAAGGCTGTCTTCGCTGTGGAAGCGTTCGAAGCCAACGCACTGTCCGCAAAATAAGGGAAACGGGCTTTCGAGGATCCAGAGATTGACAGAAGGACTTCCAGCGCTGTTCCGCCAGCGTGTCCATTCGTCGCTTTATTTTCCTCTGCAAACGACGAGCCTCACTGAAGACCCTTCCGCATTTGGTCTGTCTGTAACGTCTTTCTGTACTTACGAATAGCACATAGGTTATCTAATTCGATATCAAAATCTGTGCGCATTCTAGTTGACGTGAGGAAGCCTATAGCAGCCTTCATTGCTGTTGCTATAATGTCTTCGAAACTGTAAGTGAGGGCTTCTTTGCACGCCTCTACCATTCGAGTTTTAAATGGCGTCCAATCTATGTGCGCGCGTCTACCTGGGCCGGACGCCCCAAGACCTGGAATCTTGAGATAGGTGGGTATGTGGTCACTCCCGTGGGTCTCCACATCACAAAACCACTGGACACGTCGGCGCAGAGACCGCGAAACTAGCGTCAGGTCTAGGCAATTGCTGTATGAACTGCCTCGCAGGCATGTCGGGCTGCCGTCATTCATTACGTAAAGTTCATATTCTGAAGAAAAAAGGCCAGATTCCATCCTCTGGCGTTGAGAATAGGACTTCCCCACAGTTGGTGGTGGGCGTTGAGATCTCCGCTAATAATTCCAGGATCCCGGGCTGCTTCCATAATTGTTTTCAACCTCTCGCAGTCGAATTGAGAGGACGGAGAGACATACGCTGCAATCAGTTTGAACTCTATGGATCCCTTTTAGACTATGAAACACACGTACTGATTGTCATTGAGGGGTTGAACTGGGCAGCAAACGTACCTTATGTCGGTGCGGATGTAGACCAGAACTTTGCTGCACTCCCCGCATGTCGAAGGAAAGAAGGGCTCGTACCCGGAAAGCCTGATTGCTTTGGATAAGATAGGTTCACAGATGACTAATATCGGGAAGTGGTTGGTGAAAACTTATTGCCGAAAACTTGAAATTCGATACTTTAGGCCTCTCGCGTTCCACTGGAAGACCACAGTGCCCCTGACTTTCTCACGAAACGTGGGAAGCTGGCCAGCCATTCTGTTTTAAAGATCTTGTGGTGCTGGAACCAGAGAGTCCAGCACCAGTAAGACGCTTCGGGCGGTTGACAATTGCAAGGCCTGAAACTTATTGCCGAAAACTTGAAATTCGATACTTTAGGCCTCTTGCGTTCCACTGGAAGACCACAGTGCCCCTGACTTTCTCACGAAACGTGGGAAGCTGGCCAGCCATTCTGTTTTAAAGATCTTGTGGTGCTGGAACCAGAGAGTCCAGCACCAGTAAGACGCTTCGGGCGGTTGACAATTGCAAGGCCTGTATCAGAGGGCGAATTGTGTTGACCACCGTCCTGAGCATCACGAGGGCTTGGCGATCTTGATCTGGGAGCCCTTCTACAACGACAGGTGAACTCGGCGATGGGAGCTTGCGGTGAGGAGGCTCAGCAGGCCGTAACAGCAGAAGCGCTGGCCAAGCATGCGCACACGAAGAGTTCTGATTGTCCTTGGCGATATTTCGCTGACTGGACACACTTGTACGTGGCGGCACGGGGGGAGGTTGAGAAGGAGGTGCCGTTGGCGCGTCGATGTGGTTGCTTTTTGCAATACGCTTTCTTGAGCTCTTCTTGCGGCGAGAACGCTTTTTCCGAACAGTCGCGGTAGCTTCACGGTGCCTAGAATTTTCCCAAATTATTTGCTTTAGAAGGGCACGCTCGTTTTTTAAGCGCGGGCAGTTCTTAGATAAGGCGTCATGAGGCCCGTTGTAGTTGGCACACTTAAGAACTTGTACATTACATGACTCAGCGCTGTGAGCTCCGGCACAACGAGAGCGTACTCTCGTGTTGTCGTAGACCCCGCTCACATGACCAAGTTTCAAACAGTTTTGCATTGCAGGGGTTTTGGAAAAAAATGGCCGCACGGAAAACCTTCACGTGTGATGGAAGGCTGTCGCGTTCGAAGAAAGTCTTCACACAACTGGAATTGCCTAGATGTGTTACCCGTAGAATTGCAGTGCCATTATTTGCCGGCTTGACGAGTATTTATTTATTTATTTATTTATTTATTTATTTATTTATTTATTTATTTATTAGAGATACTATCAGTCCGGTCAGAACCAAGATAGGAGCGATACAGGGTACAGATTACAAAGGCGGAACACGAAAAACAAAACACCGTCACCATCCAGTCGGTGCCAAGTTTTAACATATAAAAAAATGGAACTGACCTCTAAGGAACAAATAAAAATGCGCAAAAATATCGCTGCAACGAAACAGAAAACAATGTGAAAACACCATGCCCAACACAAATGCAAGGCGCATTATATCAGGCACTATACCAACAATCACGAACTCCGGCAGAGAACACATCCACACCCGATGCGAGCACCACATTCTCTGGCAGTCTGTTCCATTCTGGCTGTGGACAGGAAGAAGGAATGCTCGTAGCAGTGCTTAGAAAACTTTTGTTCTTTTACGTGTCTGCAATGTTTACCCCGAGTGATACGTGAAGTAGTTTCGCTTAAGTATTACTGCTTATCGATATGTACCATGTAGTTCATAATCTTATAGAAAAGAATGAGTCTTTTTTGTTTCCGGCGACATTGAAGCAAATCATCTCGCGTGATAGCCTCGTCGACATCATAAATTACGCCGAAAGAGGACTCGTTCCCTCTGAGGGGGATATCAGTACTGATAATCCGCCGAGCTGAGTTAAGGCCCTAAGTAGTTACAACGCAGCAGCCGCATGGTGGACATCAACGGCTACAATGTTCTTCCGCGCATTCACTCGGACGTCTTTGATTTCGTTAGGCACGAGGGCCTCGAGTTCTACAGAGACGACTAGTAGTAGTAGTAGTAGTAGTATTTTTATTTTTCAGCAGAATTGAAGTACATATAGAATTCATTTCGTGATAACATCTGCTGAGGTTCCTGCGGCAAAAGGCGTCATATGGCGCCTGACATGGCCTCGTGACCTTCACGTGCGCAGCGCGGCAGCGTACAGTGGCAGTAGATTCTAGATGGCGATAAACAGAACTGTCTGACATCAGTTTTACAGAAGATGAAACGCGACAAGTTTCGAAAAGGAAAATATGCCTGTTAATCCGCCTGTTAACTTGCCTGTTAAGCCGCCTCATGTTGTCGGTTGGCTGCACAGGAAGGTTGAGGATGGTGTGTGCCGGTTTGTTGTCACTTGTTTTTACAATGAACTCACTGGATGACGATCCGGCTCTGAGCAGTTTTCTCTTGGTCCTCCGGCTGAGGTAAGTCTCAAAGCCGTCCTCACTAATGGCCTCGCTGAGGTACTCGATAGTGTCATCGCTGTCGGGGTCGCTAGGACGGCTGCACCGCTTCCTCGACAAGCTCGGGGACTCGGGGAGGAGGCCGCCAGGCCATTCGGATGCCGCGGAGAGTTCAGGTCTATCGTCGTATGATGGGGTCGGCGTCCCCGCAGTATGCACGCAAAAACACAGAAAAAACCTGGAGACTGACTGAACGCGTTCCACCTGGATGCACATGAATGTCCAGGATGCAGGACAAAAAATTTCAATAAAGCAGCGCAGCGTTGGTCGCGGCAGATATTCCAGTAACTGATTTTGGTTCTTCCATGTCATTTCGGCTGAAGCCAAGGTAAAAAACGCACCACGAAATCCATTCGGGCGCGTGGTCTGCTCCGCGCCAAAAGGCGAGCGTTGGGAGCGTCTGCTAGCATACCCAAGCCTAGGTGCCGCCACCACCGGCGCCAGGGAGGTGCCGAGAGAAGGAGTTCCGGCATAGAAGGAGGAGGGAGTAGATGTCGTTACCTTTAGTATATTGAGGGGCTTTAATGGCGATATGTGCCTCTGGACATACTACGGATGTTGGAAACAAATGCGCGCATGCCACTACCGCGCGGTTACCTCGGGAAGCCCAGAGGGCAGGGCACCTGGCCTAGCGACAACATGTCTAAGCGGACGTTACTGCTGTTGCAGGTTTTGCCATGGATTTTCGTGAACGCAACGTCGGTCTGCAGTCCGGACGAGGCACCGCTTTTCTTTACGCCTTATCAAGAGTTTGGGATTGATGGCATCCGGCTCGTGGATCGTCTTTCGTCGACGACAGTGACGTCATCAGTGGACCGGCTACAAAAGGGGCCACGCAGCGAGGGAGGCTTCAGAGGGCACGGCACGTGGCCTAGCGACAACATGTCTAAGCGGACGTTACTGCTGTTGCAGGTTTTGCCATGGATTTTCGTGAACGCTACATCGGTCTGCAGTCCGGACGAGGCACCGCTTTTCTTTACGCCTTATCAAGAGTTTGGAATTGATGGCATCCGGCTCGTGCATCGTCTTTCGTCTACGACAGTGACGTCATCAGTGGACCGGCTACAAAAGGGGCGACGCAGCGAGGGAGGCTTCAGAGGGCACGGCACCTGGCCTAGCGACATGTCTAAGCGGACGTTACTGCTGTTGCAGGTTTTGCCATGGATTTTCGTGAACGCTACATAGGTCTGCAGTCCGGACGAGGCACCGCTTTTCTTTACGCCTTATCAAGAGTTTGGGATTGATGGCATCCGGCTCGTGGATTGTCTTTCGTCAACGACAGTGACGTCATCAGTGGACCGGCTACAAAAGGGGCCACGCAGCGAGGGAGGCTTCAGAGGGCACGGCACCTGGCCTAGCGACAACATATCTAAGCGGACGTTACTGCTGTTGCAGGTTCGTTATTTGCCTAATGCTACTACTTTTAGAATCGATAACCGCTTTTTGTTAGCCCTGCCGTGCCCTCGTAGCTACCTGAATTTTTTGGTTGACTCTTGGTGTATGGTGTTGACACTGTTGGTTTCAGCAGATGTTGAAGAAAATCCTGGGCCCAAAACCGCAGAAATGTTGCAATTAATCATTGATAATCAGGCTTCATCAGATGCTAAAATGGATGCATTAAGAGCTGAAATGACCGAAATGAAAGAGAAATGCGAAAAAATGACCGCTACACTTACCGTGATTGCAGAATTGAACAAGCGAGTACAAAGCCTAGAATCCCTTGTTCGTCATCAGGCGGATAAGTTGGTAGAATATGAAAATAGAAGCCGATTCAATAGCCTCTTTGTTTTTGGTATCGATGAGGACAAGGGTGAATCAGGCAGCGACCTGAAACAAGCTGTTTTTGAGAATGTATTCAAAGGAACCTTGGGAGTACAAGTGAACTCGATCGACAAAATTCATCGTATTGGCAAGAAAAAAGACGGTAGTAATCGGCCGGTAATCATGCATTTTTATGATGCGCGGGAAAAAACGGTCTGTGATGCAAAACTGTGGCAAGCTGAAAGGCAGCTCGATAAGCATAAGTCAAGTCTACGCTAAGGTAACTGCAGAAGTACGAAAAAAACTATGGCAAAGCAGTGAAAAGGAACGAGCAAACGGCAACAAGGTAAAACTGGTACATGACAAGCTTAAGATCAACAATCATATCTACGTCTGGGATCGTGAAAGAAATGAACGGTGTCTGTTCCGTACGGAGCAAGATAAGGTTCTTCGATTCAAAAAGAGGGGAAAAACTGCTAGCCAGGCATTGATTCAGTTGAAAACTTCAGAGAAGGCTTCTGACAAGGATAGCGATTCTTCTCGGTCATAGCTCAGAATTCTACTTGTAAAGGCCCGCAGTATCACAAATAAAGTAAGTGATTTAGAGTACCTTCTAATTTCTCAAAACCCTGATGTATTGATGTTGACTGAGACATGGTTACATAGTGCAATTAGGGACAGTAGTATTTTTCCTCCTGACTACAAGGTGTTTAGATGCGACAGGGATTCTAGAGGTGGTGGCGTGGCTATAGTTGTGAAAAGCACTATGAACGCAGTCGCTCTTGATTGCAGTCTCTCTGAAACGGTTTGGTGCAAGATCAGCTGTGCAGACATGTGGTATATATTAGGGACTGTGTATAGACCACCAGCCACTCCGCCAGAATTTTTGGATAGCTTGAATGAATTCCTTAGCTCCCATGTAAAGGAAAACACAAGACTAATAATGGCTGGTGACTTTAATTTGCCGCATATTGATTGGGAAAGTCTATCAGCGGGTAATGTAGAAATAAGGAGCGCCAATAAAATGATGCAGATTATGTTTTCACATAACCTTAAGCAAATAGTTAGACTTCACAAGAGTTACACCAAAGTCCCAGTCATTGTTGGACTTGGTTTTAATATCCGGTAGAATACCTGACTATACTGTATCAGTTGAAAATGGTTTATCGGATCATAAGATGGTTTTCTTGAATGTACAGCTGCACACAAGAATCTGTAAGCAAGCATATGTTGTGATGCATGTTAAGGATTATGGCCGTGCAAATGACACGTCTATCCTAGACGTTTTGGAAGAACAGTTTAATGAATTTGAATTAGCATCCAACCGCGAAAGTGTAGAAGAACTATGGAACCGTCTTAAAGGGATAATCAAATAATGCATAGATCATTTTGTACCCACACGTATAATGAAATCAAAGCAAAGAAATCCATGGATAACTAGGCACATCATACACCTTAAGCGTAAGATAAAAAGACTAAGGAAGAAAAAAAGCAGGGCAATAGAACTTTCAATAACCAAACAAATGTTAAAATCTGCTTTGCTGGAGTCGAAGAAAGCGTTCTTCAATAAAACGCTTACAAACTTCCTCAAATGCTCGCCACAAAAGTTTTGGCGATACTTCACAGATAGAAAGAATGCAATAGAACAGATAGTGGATGGCGACGTAGTCGCGACAGAAAAAAAAGATATTGCAAACGTACTTAATCATTTCTTCCAATCAGTTTTTACCAAGGATAGATGTGATGCAGACGATGATCTTTTAGACTGCGCAATACAATACCCAATGGAAGACCTAGACATTAAAAGGGAGGGCGTATTCCAGCATTTGCTTACTTTGGACGCAAAAAAAAAATGTGTGGCCCAGATGAAATACCATCGGCATTTCTTCAACGGTACGCTGAATGGATGTCGTATTATTTGCAGCTTTTATTTGAAAATCTTTGCGAGATCATTCAGTACCTTAGGACTGGCGCGCTGCCACCGACATTCCGATATTTAAAGGTGGCAATAGGCTATGTGCAAACAATTATATACCAGTCTCGCTGACTTCTGTGTGCTGTAAAGTCCTAGAGCATGCAATAGCAAAACATATTCTGTATTTTTTAGACAAAAACGATTTATTATGCCCAGTTCAGAACGGTTTCCGATCTGGCCTCTCGACTGTGACACAGTTAATCGAAACTGTACATGACCTTTGTAAAGCTATAGATGAATGCCAACAGATAGATATTGTGTGTATAGATTTTGCGAAGGCATTTGATAAAGTTGTACATCATAAATTACTTTCCAAATTGAGAAGCCTAGGAATTAGTAAAACTATAGTATTGTGGATTCAGGCATATTTAATGAATCGTTACCAAAAGGTTAGAATCGGTAACAGTGAGTCGGGGAAGTGTGCATTTGTGTCAGGAATGCCGCAGGGGTCTGTTTTAGGCCCGCTATTGTTTTTATTGCATATTAATGATATTCCTTCTAACGTTGTGCCGCCCGTAAAAATTAAACTGTTTGCCGATGACTGCTTAATTTACTCGCGTGTAGCCTGCACTGAACATCAGATTGAACTAAATAGATGCCTACAATCATTAAATTCGTGGTGCCAAAGTTACGGCATGGTAATTAACTTCAAAAAATCCACATACACTCACGTAAGTAAAAAACAGAACCTTATCAGATTTGAATATAATATAGGAGAAAATGCCTTGGTCGAGGTACAGAGTTTCCGATACTTAGGGGTGACAGTGACGCAAAATCTAGACTGGAGTTTTCACATTGATAATATCTATTCAAGAGCTTACCAAAAGCTCTGCTTTCTTAGGAGAAAACTACCAGATGCGACTAAAGAAATTAAATTGGTCGCCTATAAAACGTTTATACGACAAGTTCTGGAATATGCGAATGCTGTGTGGAGCCCACAACCAAAAATGCTTAAACAAGAAGGCGGAAAGAATTCAGCGCATTTCAGCACGTTCTATATGCTCCAAGTATCGCCGTACTGACTCGGTTACAGAGATGATGCAGCAGTGTGAACTGGAAACGCTGGAAATTAGAAGGATAAAACATCGACTCAAACTTTTTTCCCAGATAATGCAAGGAGCATTAAAAATAAATAAAGAGCATTATATGAAAGCGCCTTTAAAACGTGGTTCCCGAAAAAACCACAGCAGGGTACTACAACCTATTAACGCACGTACTGATGTATACCGGTATTCTTTTTTTCCTGATGTTATCGAATTATGGAACAAACTGCCAAGTGATGTTGTGGAGAGTGCGAACGTGCAACAATTTGAGCTAGGTGTCGATATGTTTTTGAGAAATGGAGTACAAAGTTTGAATTCTGATTCGTGATTGCTTATTGAAGTGCTTATGAAATGTATTTGTCTTTGTCCCCTCCCTGTAACGACCCTCATGAAGGGTTAACAGTATGAACAAATAAATAAAATAAATAAATAAATAAATCCCAAGAGAGCTTCCTATGCCTGTCACATACAATAGGGAGTGTAACGTGATGTGTGTCGAACTAAGGAACGGAGGCAACTACATGGTGGCAAGAACAAGAAGCACCCGTAGGGTTTATTGGTACGCCTTTATATAGATGATGGGGCGGGGCACCGGCACAACATGCAGCTATGGACAGGAGAAGTTTGTGGTCCGTCTCGATGAGAATCTTTTGTCCGTAAACGAACTGATAAAACTCATCGCAGCCAAATGAAATGGTGAGCGCCTCTTTTTCAATTTGAGCATAACGCTGCTCAGCTTGCGTTACCACACGAGATGCATATGCCACGGGCCGCCATTTGCCGTTGTGATACTGCAACAGCGCTGCACCTATGCCGTCTTTTGAAGCATCACATGTGATCTTCGATTCTTTTCGGGGATCAAAAATGGCTAGCACGGGCGTCGTGCTTAGAATCTGCACGACACTTTTTCCACTCCCTTATGTGGTTTTCAGTCCACTCGAAATCAAAATGCGGTTTGATAAGCGCTCGCAGTGACGCAGTCAATCGGACAGGCGCGGAACCTATTAACCAAAATAGTTCAGCACACCGAGCATGCGTTGAACATCGGATTTGGTCTTGGACACGGGCGTCTGGAGCAAACTTTTAACAAGTTTCGGGTTTGGCCAGATGCCCCTGTGTGTGATGATATCACCTAGAAACTGCACTTCAGTGACGCCAAACTTGCATTTTTCTGCATTGAACGTTAGTCCAGCTTTCCCAGCAGCTTTCATGACTGCCACTAGTCTTTGATCATGTTCTTGTTTGCTTGCGCCCCTGACCAAAATATCGTCAATGTACACATGTACACCTGGAAGGCCATCGAAGATTTCACTCATCTGTTGTTGAAACACTTCGGGAACCGATGAAATGCCGAACGGCAATCGGAGATAACGATATCTTCCAAAGGGGGTAGCAAAAGAGCATATTTTGGACGTCTTCTCGTCAAGTGGTATCTGGTGAAAACCAGAATTAGCATCCAAACTGCTAAAATAGGCTGCGCCGGTCAATTCTCCTTCCATGTCTTCACGCTTTGCCGAGAGAAGGAGTTCCGGCATAGAAGGAGGAGGGAGTAGATGTCGTTACCTTTAGTATATTGAGGGGCTTTAATGGCGATATGTGCCTCCGGACACAGTACGGATGTTGGAAACAAATGCGCGCATGCCACTGCCGCGCGGTTACCTCGGGAAGCCCAACAATCCCGAGAGAGCTTCCTATGCCTGTCACATACAATAGGGAGTCTGAAATAAAAGTATGAACGAAAGAAGACGACAAGGATTGCGATAAAAGTTACGTGCATTAACCGAAGACTAAATAATATGAAGAAGTATTCAGTGAGGTAGGAAGAGATGATTCGTGGAGAAGGGAAGAAGAAGAAGACGGCGACAAGAATTACGTGCACTAACGCCAAGGCTATAAAAGCGCAACGGTGAGCGAGGCACGGGGGGTAGAACAGAGAAGCGGAGTCTCTGGCAGGTCAGGGACGCTTCGGCTTGAAGAGAGCGACGCCGGCTACTCCTCCGGTGAGCTTGAGTTCTACAGCTTCGCACCGTGGACTTCCTGCCGTTCCTGAGCTCGTTCCGGGGATTCAACGGAGGACGTTGCCACCTGCTTCGGCCAGAGGTGTCTCCAGCGCTATTGCCACCAATCGGGGTGGTGCCCCCAACGCCAACGCCTCCACGGGCGCTTGGACCGTGAGCTTGTACAGTGCAGCCAACGACGCTACCAGCGACGCCTGCCTGACCACGTCGAACGCCATCTCGACGCCGGCCACTCTACCCATGCAACGCCGCATCCGCACCGAACCAACCGTGAGCACGAACGCCGAACGCTAACAGCAGAACGCTAGTAGTAGACGCTAGTAGCACCGTTACCGGGTCGTGTGTATTGATAGTCTTTGTGTTTGGTGTTGTATGGTCGTCGGTGGCGGGCGTTTGGCTGGTGCTGATCACAGCTTTATTGCAGCACCTACACAGCGGCCCCAGATCTACAAGCCAGACGCGATCTACAAGGACGAAGCGGACGGTATCACCTGCGATACGTGTCACCTTTGATGCAAGACGGAGCATGCCTGGAAAACCACTGCGCAGCGTGATCACTATCTCCTGGGCATCGTGCTGAGCGCTTCCTGCCCCGCCCCCGCCAAATTCCAGGAGGATAAAAGGCGCCGTCAACGAGCACTGCGCGCAGTCGGTGGCGGGCGTTTGGCTGGTGCTGATCACAGCTTTATTGCAGCACCTACACAGCGGCCCCAGATCTACAAGCCAGACGCGATCTACAAGGACGAAGCGGACGGTATCACCTGCGATACGTGTCACCTTTGATGCAAGACGGAGCATGCCTGGAAAACCACTGCGCAGCGTGATCACTATCTCCTGGGCATCGTGCTGAGCGCTTCCTGCCCCGCCCCCGCCAAATTCCAGGAGGATAAAAGGCGCCGTCAACGAGCACTGCGCGCAGTCGGTGGCGGGCGTTTGGCTGGTGCTGATCACAGCTTTATTGCAGCACCTACACAGCGGCCCCAGATCTACAAGCCAGACGCGATCCACAAGGACGAAGCGGACGGTATCACCTGCGATACGTGTCACCTTTGATGCAAGACGGAGCATGCCTGGAAAACCACTGCGCAGCGTGGTCACTATCACCAGGGCATCGTGCTGAGCGCTTCCTGCCCCGCCCCCGCCAAATTCCAGGAGGATAAAAGGCGCCGTCAACGAGCACTGCGCGCAGTCGGTGGCGGGCGTTTGGCTGGTGCTGATCACAGCTTTATTGCAGGTGAGAGTTGTATTTTTTTGCACTCCCGATTTTGCCTTTTGCCCACCACCGACTGCGTTTCTGTTTCATCGTGTTATTTGTGACTGTCAGCTTGCTGCAAATGTTCTGAAGCATTGCCCTCCGCAGGGAATTACTTAACATGTTCTGGTTGTAACAAGTTGTTTCATTTGAAAAAAAAGTGTTCAGGGGTTACTGCAAACTCTGCTGCCAGCAGAGGGTTTGAAGCGTACGCCGACTGGCGCTGTCTGCAGTGTGGTTCACAGAGTAGTACGGATTCAGAAAATGAAAAGGCGAGCTCGTCAAGGACTCTTGAGGAGCTCTTTGAAAAGATTGAGAGCTTGTTGCCAATTAAGGACGCCATGAGCTCACTTTCTCGAAGAGTGGATGAGTTGTTGTTGCTGAAAACTAATGTTGAGTCGCTAGAAGAATCAGTAAAAAGTATACACGCCTCTATTTCTTTCTTCTCGGAGAAATATGGCGACTTAGTTAAATCCACAGCTAACCAACAGACCACGATCCAGAAGCTTCAAGATGAAGTGCTTACTCTGAACACCACAGTGGCGGGCCAAAATGAACAACTACGACACCTTCAGAAAGGGATTAACGACATGGAGCAATATAGCAGGCTGCAGAACTTAGAAATACAGGGTTTCTCTCTTAAGCAAGGTGAGCAGGTGACTGACGCACTAAAGAACTTAGCAGAGAAGCTGAAAATTGAGCTAACTGACTCAGATATTGAAGCAGCTCATTGTCTCCCGCAGAAAAAAGACAAAAAACCAATTCTGCTGGTGAGATTCACTTCTGTCGCTGCGAAAGAAAAATGGATGAGTCATCGAAGCCAGATCATGCCCCTAGTGGAAAAAGGGGAGCTATCTGAAATATACTTTAACGACAACCTCACCACATCAAACAGGAAACTACTTTGGGAGGCTAAGCAGAAAGGCAAGGCAAATAATTTTAAATTTGTTTGGGTCAAACATGGAAAAATTTTTGCTAGGAAGACCGAAGTCTCTTCTATTTTTCGAATCCATGATTCTACCGATTTAGATAAACTAGTTTGAACCATGAACTCTACCTTTTCCCATTGCGCCAATATTGATGAATATTGTAACTTAGTCTCGCCAAAGGAGGACGCGTTCAGTGTACTTCATGTAAACATACGTAGCTTGCGAAAACATTGGAATGGATTTTTGGCTGTTGTTGACAACTCTAAAAATACTATTGATGCATTTGTACTTACCGAAATTAACATCCCTTCCACACTACTCTCCTCTTTTTCGTTACCCAGCTACTCTAGTTTCTCTTTCACACGCTCAAATCGGTCAGGCGGTGGAATTCTTGTTTTTGTTCACAGCAAATGGAATGCCTACCCTTTACAATACAAATTCTGCTTTGCTGAGTGCGTTGCATTGCAGATACCTTTCGTAAGTTCGGAGGTTACTCTACAAGGATTTTACAGGCCTCCTTCCCAAAATGTGAAAGAATTTCTTTCTGAGCTCGACAATTTTTTGGGCTCCCTATTGCCAAATCATTCTATATGCCTCATAGGAGACTTCAATATTGACACCTTGTCACCAGCACGTTCATTTGTTTGCGAGTACCTAAATATCTTGGCAAAACATGGTATTGAACCAGCGATAAAAGACTACACAAGAGAAGAGTACCTGGGACATCATTTCGTAGCTTCTTGTATTGATCACATCAATATAAGAGCTCCGTTTGCCCAGTCTTTCTCTTCGGTAATTACATATAAACTTTCAGATCATTACTTTGTAGGTTCTCATATTCTTTTTCCTTCTTTAAATAAATCATACCCCAATAAGGAGCGAAATTCATATACAGACACTGCCACATTTGATAACCTAATAGCCAATTTTAACTGGGTCTCTTTCCTCGAGGAAGTTAATTCTTTTAACGTGTATGACAGGTTTGTGCAGGTTGTCAGTTCTATAATAGCCTCATCACAAAAGGTCAAAGTGATCAAAAAGCGCAACCCAAACCTTCCTTGGTTAACAAGTGACATTCTGAAGGCCATTGCAGAAAAAGACGCCCTTTGGACACGTTGCAAGCGTAGTCCCAAAAACACACTAATCAAAGATAATTTCAGGTTGCTTAGAAATAAAGTCACTGCCATGATTCGAGCTTCGAAACGTAACTATTTCAATTCGGCTTTTCGTAACAACCAACACTCTTCACGTAAAACTTGGTCAACTATCAATTGCCTTTTTGGACGAAACCCGAACTAATCCATTAGCGATTCATTTGCCAAATCCTTCAAATATTTGCCCTCTGCGGCCTCTGAGTTTAATGCATTTTTCTCTCAGGTTTCCAGGAAGTTTCCTTTATCCCACTATGAGGTTCCACGGTCTTTGTATTGCAGAGCTTCTTCAGCTTTTCTCCCAACTATTACACCCCAGGACCTTCATAGCATAATCTTTAGCTTCAGTTCGAAGAAAGCTGCAGGTATTGACAATATAAGAATGAGTGACCTCCAACGGAATTTTACGAATTCGCAGTCGGTACTTCTTTTTATGTTGAACGGTTTCATTACTGAGTGCTTCATTCCACACAATTTAAAAGTTGCCATAGTTAAACCATTACATAAAAGTGGTTCTTTAAAAGATGTTGAAAATTACAGGCCTATTTCAATTCTACCTGCGATTGCGCAGATTCTTGAAAAGCACCTATTCCAAGTTATGTACAGTTTTGTTTTCACGAATAATATCCTATCAGAGGCACAGTTTGGTTTCATTGCAGGTAAACGAACTGTTTTGTTATTAGAAACTTTTACTGATATTATTTACTCATGTTTTGATAATAACCAACTCGCATGTGGTCTGTTTTTGGACGCTAGCAAAGCTTTCGATTGTGTTCGGCATGACCTACTGCTTGAGAAACTTGATATCATGGGGTTTAGGGGTCCTTTTAATAATTTGCTGAAAGTCTATTTTTCTAATCGGGCTCAAGTTGTTCAAATCAGCGGGCATCGAAGTTCTGAATCATTTCTGTCGGCAGGTGTTCCACAGGGCTCTGTTTTATCGCCTTTGCTTTTCAATATATTTGTAAATGATTTATCAAATGCTGTGACAGAATGTTATGTTTTTCAATACGCCGATGACACGTTATTGTTGTCAACAAATGCTTCGTTGCTTCTGGCCATGGAGGCTCTTAGAACAGATGTGGTGCATGTTATGGACTGGTTTTTAAATAATTCGATTTCAATTAATCAACAAAAAACTAAACTCATTTGTTTTCATAATCCCCATAAAAAGATTTCGTCTGTCGAACCATTGTTCTTACATTCTTCGCATTGTCTTAATATGTTATGGACTGGTTTTTAAATAATTCGATTTCAATTAATCAACAAAAAACTAAACTCATTTGTTTTCATAATCCCCATAAAAAGATTACGTCTGTTGAACCATTGTTCTTACATTCTTCGCATTGTCTAAATTGTTGTTGCATTCCTATTAATTTTTCAAATAGTGTTAAGTACCTTGGTATACTTTTTGACAGAGATATGTCTTGGAACAGTCACCTTACTGTAGTATGTAACAAGCTTCGTGGTTTATCATGTGTGCTATACAATGTTCGATATTTATTACCTTTTCAGACTCGCAAGCTTGTTGCACATGCTCTTATTTATGGTACCCTCAGATATGGAGTCACTGTATATTATCATTGCTCAAAAACTTGGCGAATGAAGTTAAATGCCATACTAAGAAACATCATTCGATCCGTGGCATACAACACGGATGCTTCACCTGACTGCAATTTGTTTTCGCTTTTACATCTGCCCTCTTTAGATGCCCTCTTCCATCATGTAGTTATTCGTGCTCACTTTTGGGAGAGCGAATTTTTGGTTCCTTTCATTCCTGTTCGTTGTTTTCGACATCACCCCCGTTTCACGGTACCTCACTGCTACACTCATTATGGCCACTTCACTCGTAATTATTACATACCCAAAATTTTTAATTCTTTGCCTGATTCGATCTTTTCAGTTTCTTCGCTGTCACAATTAAAGAACTTCTTGAAAACCCATATGTCGGTTATTTAATCTGTTTTCTTTTCTTGTTTGCTTTTCATATTAAGGTTTATCATTGTTTGCTTGCTTGTCACACCTGTTTTTCATGTCATTCACAGACTGCCGAGTACTGCCCGACTAGCCTTTATGGCTTGGGCAGACTTGTCCTAAGAATTGTAAATGTGCTGTCTGAAAATAAAGGTGTTTATTATTATTATTATGCTAGTGTTTGTATCATGTGGGGTGTATTAAATGGGCGTCTGTGTGGGTACACCTGTCGTCTTGTTCATTTTTTCGGCCTGAGTGTTCTGCGGGAATATCCGTGACAAAGTTAAGTGGCGAGCCTGTGCCAGGAAGCCTTTTTGTTTTGTCTCGGATCTTTCCGGTCTCTCGACAGCAGAAAGTATGGATTTGGCAAAAACGTTAGGACTGGCGCCCAAGCTGGGGTTAAGCAAGAAAGAGGCAATGCGTCTGTATGACGAGGAGGGACAGAGGCAGAAAAAAGACGCAAAAAGCAGAGAGAGGAGGCAGATAGGCAAAGAGAGGAAAGGGCGCAAGCACGCGCAGACGCTCGCGAAGCAGAAGAATGAGAGGCGAAAAGAGCTCGCGACGCAGAAGAGCGAAAGTCTAGAAGAGCTCGCGAGGCAGAACAACAGGAGAAAAGGATAGAACGGGAGAAGGAGTTTCTTTTTGTGTGGAAACAGGCGCATGGCGCGGGAAGTTATGCGGAGATCACGGACAATGATGAGCGTTCCTTAGCGGTTACAGGATATCCTAGGCCGGTCAGAGTTTGTCCAAGATAGCTGATGACTCCTTTTGATGACAAGAGAGAAGATTTGGACACATATCTGCAACGATTCGAGCGGAGGATAACTTTGGGGCAAGGCTGGGAGCGTAGTGAAGGGGCCACGGAATAGAGCATGTGTTTAGTCGGGGAGGCGCTAAATGTGTTTGGAATAATGCCTGCTCCTGAATCTATCGACTACGAGAAAGTCAAGAAGGCACTCCTACACGAATTCAGGCTTACGGCAGAAGGTTTTCGTGAGAGATTTCGCACCGCGAAGCCTGAGGATTCTGAAACAGCTAAGCAGGTTTCCTGCAGGCTGACCAACTATTTCGGTAGATGGCTTGGTATGTCAAACACAGAAAAGAGTTTTGAAATGGTGCGTGACAAGCTGGTCACAGAGCAATTTTTAGCATCTTGCAGCTCAAAGCTAGCGCTGTTCTTGAAAAAAAGAAAGTTGTGTTCATTGGAAGAGTTTGTCGACACTGCAGACCTGCAGGCCGATTCCTCGAGGCTCAAGGGCTAAGAAATTTGAATAAGGCAAAGGAAGAAACCCAAAAGGTCCTAGATACAGGTGCGACAAAATCAAGATCCTATGGCGGTGCATCTTAGGCACCATTAAGGTGTTTCCTCTGTGGCAAGGTAGGACACAGTGCAGTTTACTGTCGGACCAGTAGCGTTGCCCAAAAGACACAGGTTGTGTGTACGGGTTTTTAAGAGGAGAGGACACACTGGGGATGAGTGCCGATATAGAACGCAGGACTGAGCGGCATGCGTTGTGGACTCTCGGGCAGAACTTGTCACACCACCTGAGGTTCCACAGGTTAAAGGGGAGCAAACACCGCTGGAAAACGAGGCGCTCAGTGGAACACCCAAGTCGAAAGCAACAATGCCGGTGGTGGTTGGGAAAATAGGGGACCGTCCTATATTGGTGCTTATAGACAGCGGAGCCAACACATTTTTGGTTCGGAGAAGCCTGGTGAAGGACGAGGATCTTACAGGAGAAGCATCGGCTGTCATTCCTGTAGATAGCACAGTAAGGTAAACTTGTGAGGCCAGGATTTTAGTGTCCACGCCTTATTATACTGGACAGGTAGTGGCAAAATGCGTAGAGCAACCAACCTACGATCTGATCTTGGGAAACATTACGGGTGCAAGAAGTGTCGAAGCCGCTGATCCCGAGTGGAAGATGTTCGACATTGAAGAACACCCAAAGGAGGAGAGGCCCACTACAGCTCAGGCGGGTGATGGGGCAGTCAGTTTCTCGTCGGCAGTGGAGACAAGAGCTCAAGCGACAGCCCGAGCAACGCAGCGTCCGCTCTCTAATCCTGTTACGGTGTTCAAGGTTCAAGGTATGTTTATTACATGTTTATGGTACAAGGTTAGAAAAAAACATTGGAATACAGAAGGAGGTCCCAAAGTCAGAGACTGTGGACGGTACCTCCTGTAAGAACAATTGTAAAAATGAATTACAGACAGCAGATGCAAAAAAAAATTATAGTTTTTGGCATCATAAATGAGCATTGAGTGAAATACAAGAAATAATGCAAACCCTTAATTGAATGAAAAATGATTACACACTTAATATTATACAGACCAATACAAAAGACAACTCATTGAATAATATAAATGACAAAACTAGTACCATATACCAAGTAAAATACTATTAGGGGGATTGTAAAAACTGACGGAGAGCGGATTTAAAGGCACAGATATTAGGTGATTGCATAATGCTAACTGGTAATGAGTTCCATAATGTGGTGGCAGTGAAACGAACTGTTTCCTTTCCATAATTAGTGTTAGGTTTAGGGAGTAAAAAGTTAATGTTATTAGCAAAACGCGTGTCGTTGCGACGCGGATTTTGATCAATGCTAGTTAACGAAAAAGGAAGTAGATTTCTAACAGATTTCTACATAAAGGTACATAATTTGTAGTCGATTATTTTGGGCACTGATAAAATATTGTAAGATAGGAGCAGACGAGGGGCATTTGCAGAGTTGTGACTAAAAGTGATAATTCGAATTGCTTGAATTTGAATAGTTTGCAGAGAAGATAAATGCGAATGATACGTGTTTCCCTAAGATGAAATGCAATACTGAATATAGGAGTGGATGGACGGGTAATAGAGGGAAATGAGAATGGGAACATGGAAATACGGGCGAACTTTAATTAATACTCTAATACCATACGCCATTTTTCGGGATATAGATGAGATGTGGGTCTGAAATTTAAGATGTTTGTCCAGTACTACGCCTGAAAAGGATACGTGATTAGCTGAAAGGATTGAGTTTGAGCCTATGCCAACAGACGGGTTTTCGCAAAGGATGTTTTGAGGTGACCTAAAAACTATGAGGCTAGATTTGGATGCATTAATGAACAGCAAATTATTTCTGCACCAATCGAATTCATTCTGTGCATCAATGTTAAATTTATCGACCACTTTATTTTTATGGGAGTCTGAGGTTAAGATTGTTGTGTCGTCAGCATAAAGAAAACAGTTGGAGTTATAAAGACACCTAGGGAGGTCATTGATATATAATAAAAATAGAAGAGGGCCAAGAAGGGAACCTTGCAGTACTCCAACATTAGTAGTCTTGAATTTTGAGTATGTTCCGAGATTAACACGGCTTGTTTTCTATTGAATAAATAGCTTCTGATTAGCGAAAGTGCAGGCCCAGTTATACCGACAGCGTCAAGCTTATTGAATAAAATAGCATGGTTGAGGGAATCAAAAGCTTTGGAAAGCTCAATAGAGATAGAGAGAATGAAAAGGAAACGCAGGGAGGTTAACCACATGTGAGTCTCCGGTTTGCTACCCTACACTGGGGATGGGGGATAGGGGTTAGAAAGATGACAGAGAGGAAAACGCAAAAAAAAAGGAACGTGCACACATGGAGACACACACACTCAAGGCGTTCCAGTTAAAATCTTTCTCACAGGCCGGTAGATTGTAAGAAGCGCAAAAGCGCTTGCACGGCCTTCTGCGACGGTAGGTCCTTTCGATGTTGTAGAATACTTTTTTCGGATAGCGGTTGGTAGTCCAGTTGGTCAAGTTCGTGGCTAAGGCATGCCCTCTGTGGACTGTACTGCGGGCAAGAGCACAATATATGGCTAATTGATTCTTCATGGCCGCAGTGGTCACAGGTTGGGGTGTCGGACACCCCTATGCGGAAGGCATAGGCTTTAGTAAAGGCAACACCCAACCAAAGTCTATATAAAAGCGTGGCGTCTCTACGGCGAAGCTGTGATGGCGCTCGAAGGCTTAATGTTGGATCAAGTGAGTACAGTCGCGTATTTCTTAAATGTGGCTCATTCCATTGCGACTCGGTGCACTGCCGAGCAAGTAGGCGGAGCTTCCGTGCCGCGTCAGTTCCAGAAAGAGGAATTGGGACGTGGCGCTCTTCAGTATGGGCTGAGCGGGCAGCGTGATCCGCCCTTTCATTGCCGATAATCCCGCAGTGACTTGGAAGCCACTGGAACGTTATTTCATGGCCGGCATCACTTATATGGTGTAAAGTCTCTGTAATATGGAAGATTAGTTGTTCGTGCGGTCCGCGTCGTAGAGGTGACAATAGAGACTGCAGTGCCGCCTTCTAATCGCAGAATATTGTCCATTTGAGTGGCGGTTCATCACCAATGTGATGAAGGGCAGTTAAGAGCGCTGCGAGCTCTGCTGCCGTCGATGTTGTCGCGTGGGTCGTCTTAAATTTGATTGTTGTAGCTTTCGCTGGAATGACGATTGCCGCCGCGGAGCTGCTTGGAAGGACAGATCCATCAGTGTAAATATTCGTTGAGTCACGGTAGTTCTCGTACAAATGTAGTAGCGTGAGCTGTTTAATGGCTGGTGATGACAGATCAGCTTTTTTCGAGATACCAGGTATTGGGAGGTTGATTTTTGGCTGAGCGAGGCACCATGGAGCGATCGAAGGTCTCGCAGCCGGAGTGAAACAAGCTGGCAATGATTCATCATATGCAGTTATCGTTTGGCTGAAAGATGTATGTGGCTGTCCGCTGGTAGAGAGGCTAAATGGTGACGAGGATTCCTGGCTAGATGCCTTATATGGGTCCTGAGTACTTCAATTTCAATGTGGGTCTTGACAAGGTGGTCTCTAGCGATTTCTATCGTAGCCACTGAAGACTTTGTATTGTGCGTCGATTCATTTTGCCTGTGTTGTTTATTGCTGGCAAGCTGTATCGCGGAAATCCTAGAGAAAGCATCCTGTACAGTTGTAACATGGCACCAGGCGACATTCCCCAGGTCTTGCCAGCGAAAAACTTGAACAGGTGGCAGATGCCTGTCAACCGTTCTTTCACGTATGATATGTGTGGGCTCCATGACAAGTCCTTGTCGATTATGACACCTAGAAACTTGTACGATCGGACCCGTCGTATTATTTGGCCATTTATCATTACACTGTAGTTTGCCATGGGTTTGCGCGTAAATGGCACTAGTGCGCATTTCTCGGAGGAAATTTCCAGGTCAATAAATAATGCACCTGGAAAGTTACCTACGTCGATGTAAGATTTAATTTTATCGGTGAGAGCGATCACAGCTAATTCGGTGGAAACTCCCATTCTGAAACCGAACTGGTTAGGTGAGAGAATGTCAAATTTTGTAAAGTAATTGTTTATTCGGATAACAATGGCTTTTTCAATACTTTTACAGAAAAACGATAAAATAGCGATCGGGCGGTAATTAGAAAGATTTGTTTATCTCCGTTTTTGAAGACTGGAATTAGCTTTGCCTTTTTCAATGCAGTACGGAAAGTGCCCGATTTCAAGACCAGATTGACAGTATGGGCGAAGACATCGCAAATGAGATGCTCAATTAACTTAATATGGGATGATTGAATATTATCGAGACCTGGACTGGCGTCTTTTATGTTGCGTATTATTTTGCCGATTTCATCAGGAGAGACAGGGAAAAGGAAAATGCTATGAGGAGATCGTTGTAATGTTTCATTAGCGGCAGTATTTATTACTCCTGAGGCCAGAGCAAATGAATCACTAAAGGCTTAAGCAATGTCTGAGGGATTGGTATATGTTACCTTACCGGAAGTAGTTGTTGATATGGGAGCTTTCGAGTTCTTTCTGTTTAGGAAGGAATTAATAACTTTACATGGCTTATGAACGTTATTTCTAGCGTGATTTATTTCTCTTTCATAGTAATTTCTCTTCGCCGTTCTAAGGAGCAAACTTAATACATTAGAATATTTATTATAACGCGCTAAAAGCCTTAAGTTGAATGGTTGCTCTTTGTATTTTCTATATAGGTTATCTTTCTTTCTCAAACTGCTTAAAAGGCCAGAAGTCATCCAGGGATTATTCGGAGTTGAAAACTTCTTACTGCAGTTATATATAGTAGAACACTCATCGATAGTATTAAAGATAATAAGAAAGAACTGATCGAATGCACTATCGGCGTCATCAAGAGCCTTAACCACTGACCAGTCAATAATAGCAACCCGTTCGAGGAATAATGCAGAGTCCAATGTTTTAATGAACTTTAATCCAACATTATGAAAATAGGGTAGTGATCTGTTATATCGACTTCTATGACAGCTGCATCAGGGGCGGACATTAGATTTGATAAAGCGTGATCTATGAGGGAGCTTGAACCAGTAGCAGAAATGCATGTGGGAATGTTGATAAGATTTTCGAAGCCATGAATATTTAAAACTTTCATATAATTTGCATATGAGGAGCAGTCGGGATCTAATGTATTAATATTGATGTCGCCCACTATTATATTTTTTGCGTTCCATTGACGATACCCCTAAGGCTGAGTGCAGAGCTGAGCAGAAATCTTTAACATGGGATGAGGGCGATCGGTATATGCAGCCAATGACTATATTTTTTCTATCTAGTGAAAAGAAACATTAATTTGGTTCGATCCATACAGATTCACAACTTCCCACTTTTAGCGACAGATCAAGTCGGCGACGATAGTGATAGCAAGAAGAAATAAAGATCGCTGTGCCACCGTCCGCGCTTTCGCTACGATGGCAGTATTCAGCGCTATATGAAGGCAACGTGTACAGGTTCTTGTCGGCATCCGACAGCCAAGTTTCGCTCACGCAGATTACGGAGAACTGGTGTTTAGTGGCTGATAATAGGTGTCTGAGCATAACACCGGGCGAAATTGCAAATAGGAAAACAGAATACCCGAACTTGAAAGACTGATTCGAAAGAGTCGGGGAAAAGTGAAAACAAAGAGGAGATGCGTCATTCGAATATCAATTGGTAAACGACATTCTACACAGGTAATGCATATTTAGCTCAGGAAGGCGGGTCCAACAGCTGGTGTTACCGACAGATATGAGAGAGACAGTGTTACGCTTAGGACATGACGCCATTTTGGCCGGACACCAGGGTGCTGAAAAAACGGTGTCTACAATCACCGAGGCGTTCTTTTGGCCAGGAGTCCAGAGTGACGTTAAACGCTTTGTTCGCTCATGTGACGTGTCAGCACAAAGTTCCGAAGGGAAGAGTTGGTCCCGTACCTCTGGGCAAGATGCCAGCCATCGACCTATCGTTTCAAAGAGCGGCTATTGACATTGTTGGGCCAATCTCTCCGGTGTCCGCCAGAGGCACTAGATATGTGCTTACTCTGGTTGACGTGGCCATTCGTTATCCTCACGCTATTCCATTCAACACTACTGACAGTATATAAGTGGCGGAGCACCTTGTGGAGATGTTCTCGCGTTGCGGGTTCCCGAGGAAAATTTTGACTGACCGGGGCTTGAACTTCACGTCGGAACTAATGAAGGAGGTTAACCGCCTTTTGTCAGTTAGGCAGTTACTAACAACGCCATACCATCCAATGCGTAATGGTTCATATTTGAACAGAACAACGGAACACAACGAAGACTCTACACCACAAGCGATGACTCGCAGCTAGATTTTTATTCACGGCAAAGGTCTCTTAAATACTGGGAACAACAACACGAACGAGAATGAAAAGAAAAGAAAACAAAAGAGAACACAACAGCTACTCATCATGCCCACAACGGTGACAATCAGCAAGAGCGCACAACTGCACATCTTGGCCTGATGAGTAGCTGCTCTGTTTTCTTTTGTTTTCTTTTCTCTTCCGTCTCGTTTGTGTGGTTGTTCCTAGTATTTAAGAGACTTTTGCTGTGAATAAAAATCTAGTTGCGAGTCAGCGCTTGTGGTGTCCATTTTTCGTTGTGTCTCGTTGCTTTATTGCGCTCTTCAAATATAAATCAGTACCAACTCGCCCAGTTTGCAGCCTTAGTGGATGTGTAATGGGGTTGTAAAGCGGTTCAACGGCACCCTCAAAAATATGATGAACGAAATGAGCGAGGAGAGACCTACTGATCGGGAGAGATAACTCCCAGCTCATTTGTTCGCTTACCGCGAAGTGCCGCAAATGAGTCGGTTTCTCGCCCTTCGAGATGTATGGGAGAAGCGTTAAAGGTCCACTTCCAATGGGAGCTTTGGGCTAATAAAGATATTGCATCAGATCTCAAGACAACATAAATATACATTCTTGAGTTGTGGGACAAGTTGGAGGAAACATGCAGGCTTGCACATCAAGGTCTGCGGCCTGGAAAGGGCGCGCGAACGCTATAAGGGATACTATGACAAGAAAGCCACTCACAGAAATCTGAATCCGGGCGACAGGATTCTCATCCTGCTACCCACGGATCTTAAGTTACTGATGCAATGAAAGGGCCCCTACCTTGTGACGCGGAAGAAACATGACGTGGATTATCAGTTATTCATAGATAACACTAAGAAGGTTTTTTAAGTAAATGTGTTGAAGAAATACGAAGAAAGAGGTCCTGTACTGCGGTACGCCCCGAAGGTAGCATGATTGGTAGTGGCAGAAGATACAAGTGATGTTGCCGCGGCACCCACGTGCAGTTGGAAGAAAAGTGTAGGATGAGATAAGGCACTAATGAACCCCAATTTCGATGAAGACAGATGATCACAGCTCTACTCCAAATCAAGGAGGATGTATTTTGGGATGTGCCGGGAAAAACGGCGGCCATATGTTGCAAATTAGATCTCTATACAGATAGGGCCAACTAAACAGCCCTGCTATATCTGAGATGTATCTTTTTGTAGTAGTAGTTGTTCTTATTATATGCTTATACAGGGGTGTGTTTTGGACATTAACATGTGTATTAAGGACACCGTACGGACATCGGAAGTGGTGTGTTAATGTGCCGAAAATGCAGTTTTGTGAGCTGTGTTAGAGGTGTGCTTTTGGTGTGTGCTGGACATCTGCGATGTAATGGGTGCTGGATCCAGAATCGCCTCAGAAAATAGCCAGTTGGCTGGAAGGCTTGAAGATGAAGACGATGTGAGCAGCTTTTCATAGAAAAACTCGAGAGAGGGGGCCCTTGTCACATATAGTAGGGAGTCTGAAATAAAAGTATCAACAAAAGAAGACGACGAGGATGGCGATAAGGATGACGTGGATTAACCGAAGTCTAAAGAAGATGCAGAAGTATTCAGTGAGGTGGGAAGAGATGAGTGGCGAAGAAGAGAAGGAGAAGAGGACGACGACAAGGATTGCGTGGACTAACGCCGAGGCAAATTCCCAGGTGATCAAAATGATTTCGAAGCGCTGAACTACGGCACCTCTTTCTTCCTTTCTTTCACTCCCTCCTTTATTCCTTTCCTTAAAGCAGGGTTCAGGTGTCTAACAATATATGAGACAGATACTGCGTCATTTCCTTTCCCCCAAAACAAATTATTATGTAATTCAAAAAGCCTATTTTTAAAAATTGTGTAAAGTCTTGGGTGAAGCACTCTCTATAGTGCGCTAACAAGGGGGCACTGGCGGGGCCATGCTGTTGGTCGCTGGTCCAGCGGGAACCATGGTGCCGCAGATGATGAGAGTGTAGAGTGTAATATGTAGATTATGCTTAATTAGGCTGATGAAGACCCAAGTTCTAAGCCTTATTTCCCGGAACGAAGTCCGATTTCAGCTCAGTGAGGTTTCAAAGAACCGCCTGCAGCCCAAAAAAATTAGCTGCCGTTCAGCTATTGCTGAATCTAGTTAGAGAGCGAAAGCTGCAGTGTATCAGGTAAGTAGACGCGGCTTGGCATGTAACGTTGAGTGAGTTCCGAACACTGAATAGGCAACTTGCCTACCCTGGCAGGTGGCGGTTAAATTAATGGTTGATCGCGAGACATTGGTCACCCAATGAACGCAGTGGCTTAGTGGCTTAGCTCGTCTATGACAGGATATACGTAGCGCAGTGAAGCTTTGCCAACATTTAGGACCGGCTCACACAATTCCTCTGTTACAAAAACGTAGTCCGTTGTTAAAACTTATGTCACCGAAACAAGAAGCTGATCACGAGAAAAAAGTTATAAGTTCTAGAATTTTGATCTCTGGCTTATTTAGTAAAGTCAACCATTGAAAAGCTGTTTCGTTTACTTTTGTGACTGGCTTGCGGAGTAATACCGTACGCCGTGAATAATGGCCCAGTGTTAACATTTGCTGTTTTTTTTAGGTTGCATCCTAGTATAGCCTTGGTTAATCATGATTGCTAGACAAGGTTAGTCTAGCTGTCTAGCTATGTTGCAGTCGCATTAAAGACGACACAACTGTGGTTTCGGCGAGCGCGCAAAGCACAGTAACCGTCTCATATATCTCAGTGGGCATCCGAACCGCGCCGTAAAGTTAGTGATAAAAGAGGGAGGGAAAGACGAAAGGGAAAACAGAAAATTGCATTTTGAGGAAAGGCGCGGCACTGCGCAGCGGCGGAACACCTTTGGCTCGGTGCTACTAGTAGCGCATGCGCAGTTGTGACTAGAGGGCGAGAGAGAGAAATGCGCTGTGTGTCGTCACTGCTCCTCGCGCCTGCGCAGCACGGCTCTCCAGGAATCACGCGCAACTGCTCAACCTGCGGCCAGTTAAAAAGCCCAGCACGAGGCTATGTAAACCTTTTATCCATTATAACCGTTGGGCACCCGGCGTTCAGCACAAAGTAAAAACAATACAGGGATCCCATAAAGTATTTTGGAAAAACACCAGGCAACGTTTCCGAGCCCATTACTTCATTAACATCGCAATGAGATTAACAAAAAATTTAGGACGATTTCAAAACCTAATTATTGATTACCGAAGCAGTAGCCATTTAAAAAATCAAGAACACTAAATACCTGGATTCGCACTAAGCTTTCCAGAGTATGCGCTAGAATATTTGGCCTGCCCAGTCCTTGGCGAGGATTGTAATGCTGCGTCCGGGAGAAGGCAGCAAGGCTGCATAGAAGTGCTGTCATAAGGAGAAACAATGTTAGAAACAGGCGGAATCTGAAAAAAAAATCATGAATAATATTACGCAAAAACAAAGCAGCTTGTCAAACGATAACAGCAGATTCAGTAGAAATTCTATCAGTTCTACGGTACAGCGCTGACAAGGGTAGCGAATTGAAAGGCACGTTAGGACGTACAATGCAAGGAAGCGAACAGTTATGGAAACGCGCAATACTGAATCCAGCGAAATGGACACAGGACAAGAGGAAGTATGCACATATACAACACCGCTGGACTAACAAATTTTTATTGCGAGCAATTCAGCCACATGTGTACATGCTTCCTGAGCACGCGCAGACTTTGACTAGGTAAGAGAAAGTTTAGGATGACAAGAATTGAGACTCCATTTCTGTCATTAAGATTGATGGGTCGCTTGCGCATATCTGCTTATTTTTCCTGATTAAGAAAGCTTCCAGCAGCTCACCATATAGTCTTCATTTCCCCCGACCGATAATGCTGACCAGATGAAACAGAGGGGAACAGTGGCAGTCATTGACGTGCAAGGCTGAATTGCTTCCCGTGCCCGGGCCCAAAGTTTTTCGGTGCTGCCTTGAACGTTATTTTAGGCACGCTCCAGTTTGCCCAATATATATTTTGCCGCAGGACAATGGGATAGAGTAAACTACCCCCCCCCCTCCCCCCCGCGAACGTGGTGAACTTCGTCTGGTGCTTAGTGGTGCAAGCGCCAGTCTGCTGCTGGCCGCCAGAGATTTGGGCGCACAAACCAGAGGGCTTTCGTGGGGCAGAAAAAACCAAAGTGACACCAAATTTTTGCGCCACTTTTCTCAGCCCTTGTGGCGTATTATGAAAGTATGGGAGTACTTAATTCTTCTTACTTCCTATCCTCTTCCACTGGGCATACGGGATTTTCAGACCTCTTTTTCATTTTTTCCCCCAAGGTATCACACACCGCCAGCAAAACCGATGAGGGAAGCCCCGAGCTTTTCAATCGGTCAAAACATGCTCCGCCAGATTTTGTTGCATCATATGCGGGCAGCTTTTCTTTAAAGCATTTAAAAAGCAAAAGTTCACGACGCTTCGCTTTAAAGACTTCAAATTTGCTGATTCGAACGAAAAAAGCGCCTGTTAAGACCTAGGTGCATATTTACAACACACGTGTCGATCAGGTAAGACCGTCAATTCTAAATCTTGAAACCTAATTGTCTTGTCAATCGGAACATGTTTGGTAGAACCAAGTGCTTAGAACAGGTGCTAAAAACGTCTCAAATCTCTTCCGCCAAAAGGATAAGCTGGTCAGTTTCTGTTAAATTAAAAAATAATAAAAAGTTGTCGACGTATCTAAAAACCCTGACCGCACGTATGTCTTGAAGTGAGCTCAGTAGTATTGAGTCAAACATCGCTGAAGATATGTTGCAAAGAACTGGCGCTACACAAGAGCCAATACAGATGCCTCCTTTTTGTACAGTGAAGTTTTCGTGTTGTAGGATTGTTGAGTTTAAATATAGTTTTAAAAGTTTGAGCAAGGGTTCCAGAGTGATGCCGCACTTATTCTGGAAGGAAATCGTCCCAGTACTTTCAAATAATTCGCGCACTGCTACGAAGAGTTCTTCATGGGGCACAGAAAAAAACAGATCCACAATGTCCACTGAAAAAGCTGCATAAGCGCCGGGAAACCCACTGCGGAGGCACTCCACCAGGCTCATTGAGCTCAGCACGAGAAAAGGAACCGTCGGCACGAGGCCCTCGTAGGAATGTTTCAGATAGTTGGAGACCACTTTTTGCCACGAACCTTCTTCTGTGATAATAGCCCTAAAGGGTTATCAGGCTTATATCTCTTTGCAGTGAAATACACATGCAGGACGTCCGGATGGCATTTTCGAACTTCATTTTTCAGGCTCCCCAAATTCAGCCGATTTAGAAGCCTCAAGGCTAACGCCTTAGCTTTTCGTGGTTTTAAGTCCGACTTCTTGAAGTTCTTCTCAACAGCTTCGCCAGCTTGTGTAATGAAAAGAGAGGAGAGAAGAACCACGATGATAAGTCCAGGCGCTCACAAACAACGACACATGCAAAGTGGGCACAGTGTACACGGTCCACATGTGCGGAAAAGTGTACATAGGCCAGTGTGGTCGTTGTTTGAATGTGCGGCTGATGGAGCGTGCCAGAGATTTGCAAAAAGGGAACACTTCAAACAACATGGTTCTTCATTGTCGTGACTGCAGCAAGCGCAAGAAGATATGTTCTCCCCTTTTTTCCGATCCATGTGTTCTTTTTCGTCACCAAGATCGTGTAACGCGGGAGATAGTTGAAGCCTATCATATCGCGGAAACAGGGCATACATGTGTTAGTGACCCCTCAGTTGGCTTATCTAATGGGAGATAAGTTTTTTGAAAGAGCGACAGAAAACCGCGTGTTAATTTTTTCCCTGCTCATCGGTCGGCATGTGGCGTGCGATTACTCTGGGTTTGTTTTGGCTTTTGGTTTATATATATATATATATATATATATATATATATATATATATATATATATATATATATATATATATAAACCTCTGAATAAAAATTCTTGCAGTTGCGAGTAAGCGCTGTGTCCCCTCTGTGTCGTTGTTTGTGAGCGCCTGGATTTATCATCATGAACGTGTAACAACTAGCTCAGTTTTCTGCCCTGTTGTTTAAGAACCACGAACCCACCTTCCTTGTCTGCTTGCATGAGGCTGAGACCCTCCTGTTTGAAGTGGGCGACCAAGGAGCGCAAGTCCTTTCCCACTCTACGGCGGCCAATCCAAGTCCTCACAAGGCAATTCATTCCCTCCAAGATGCAATGTGTCTTCTCCTTCTGGCACAGGTGCACAGAGTGGCAATAAGGCCCCTTCTCAGGAGAAGACACACTGCGTCTCGGAGGGACTGAATTGCCTTGTGAGTGAGGACTTGGACTGGCCGCCGTAGTGTGGGAACGGACTTGCGTCACTTGGCCACCCACTTCAAAGAGGAGGGTCTCAGCCTCTTGAAAGCAGACAAGGAAGGTGGGGTTCGTGGTTTTTCCCTCCTCTCTTGTCAGTACAAAAGCTAGCGAAGCTATTGAGAAGAACTTCAAGAAGTCTGATTTAATACCACGAAAGGCTAAGGCGTTACGCTTCAGGCTTCTCAATTGGCTGAATTTGGGTAGCCTGGAAAATGACGCTCGAAAATGCCATCAGGACGTCCTGCATGTGTTTTTCACTGCAAAGACTTATAAGCAAGATTACACTTTTAGAGTGATTATCACAGAAGAAGGTTCCTGGCAAAAAGTGGTCTCCAACTATCTGAAACATTCCTACGAGGGCCTCGTGCCGACGGTTCCTTTTCTCGTGCTGAGCTCAATGAGCCTGGTGGAATGCCTCCGCAGTGGGTTTCCCGGCGCTTATGCAGCTTTTTCAGTGGATATTGTAGATCTGTTTTACTCCGTGCCCCATGAAGAACTCTTCGTAGCAGTGCGCGAATTATTTGAATGTACTGGGACAATTTCCTTCCAGAATAAGTGCGACATCACTCTGGAATTCATGCTCGAACATTTAAAACTATATTTAAACTAAAAACCGTACAACATGACCACTTCGTTGAACAAAAACTAGGCATCTGTATTGGCTCCTGTGTAGCGCCAGTTCTTTGCAACATATCTTCAGCGATGTTTGACTCAATGCTACTGAGCTCACTTCAAGACACACGTGTGGTCAGAGTATTTAGATACGTCGACGACTTTTTAGTATTTTTAAATTTAACAGAAGCTGACCAGCTTATCCTTGGGGTGGAAGAGATGTGAAACGTTTTTAGCACCTGTTCTAAGCACTTGGTTTTTGCCAAAGGTGCCCCGATTGACAAGACGACTAGGTTTCAAGATTTATAATTTACTGTCTTACCTGATGGACACATGTGTTGGAAATATGCACCTAGGTCTTAAAAGGCGCTTTTGCCGTTCGAATCAGCAAATTTGAAGTCTTTAAAGCGAAGCATCGGGAACTTTTGCTTTTAAATGCATTAAAGAAAAGCTGCCCGCATATGATGCAACAAAGTCTGGCGGAGCAGGTGACCGCTTGAAAATCTCGGGGTTTCCCTAATCGGTTTTGGTGGCGTTGTGTAAATCTTGGCGAAAGAAATTATAAAGAGTTCTGAAAATCCCGCACGCCCAGTGGAAGAGGATAGGAAGGAGACTGAAGTGCTCCCCTACTTGTACAAGAGGTCACATCGGCTGAAGAAAGTGGCTCAAAAATTTGGCCTCACTTTTGTTTTTTCTGACCCGCGAAAGCTCTCCGGTTTTTGCGCCGAAATCTCTGGCGGCCAGCAGCAGACTGGCGCTTGCACCACTAAGCACCAGAGGAAGTTCACCACGTGCGCAGTGGGGGTGGTTTACTCCATCTCATTGTTCTGCTGCAAAATATATACAGGGCAATCTGGAGCGTGCCTAAACGAACGTTTAAGGCAGTACTTAGCAACTTTGGGCACGGGCACGGGAAGCAATTTAGCCTTGCACGTCAAGGACTGCCACTGTTCCCCTTGGTTTCACCTGGTCAGCATTATCGGTCGGGGGAAATCAAGACGTGAGCGCGAGTTGCTGGAAGCTTTCTTAATCAGGAAAAATAAGCAGATATGCGTACGTTACCCGTCAATCGTAATCACCGAAAAGGAGTTTCAATTCTTGTCACCCCTCTGAGTCTTCGTTGGCGTCTAACATAGTTCCTGGCTGAAATCTTTGGGCTCGGCCTGGGGAGCGGCAGCTAAGATCTGAGAGCGCACTGGACAGGGACTGGCAAATGCGCGGGCGCACAGTTCTTGGGAACGAAAAGAAGCACCACCGCAAGCAAGCAGTGTCCTTAAAGCTCGAGCGACATATGCATCTCGAAGCCGCGGTCGTGCCTCTAGATTATCGCTCCCACGAGCTCTGCCAGATAGCAGTGCCTAATGGGTGCAGCGGCTTTCCTCTTACCTGGTTTGCCCCTCGCTTTCGACGCTGCTTCAGGCTCTGGAGTGATGTTATTTCTGACACAGTGCCGCCAGCCGTTTATTCCGCTTGCTCTCTCGCTCCTAGATCTGTGCCCAAATCTCTAGGTGATGTGCAAGAGGCTTCACTTGACCCTCACAGCAGATGCCCGCGGGGAGCACCGTAGCAGTGCGTACGCACTAAAGCAACCACATGCCGCCAGTGAGTCCGATCCCACGACCTCCGCATATCGCGTAGTGATCTACTAACCGAGCTGTGGCAGCGGCTTTCCAACCTTCTTATTTCAAGTATATTCATGGTGCGAGTACCTAACCTTGAGAGTTACAGTTCGCCAGCGTCTCCTGCGTCCCTAGTGGCGGACGTAGAACGGCCTGTGATGTTCTACACCCGTCCCTACGGGCGATGCTGGCACTGATGAACACTTTCCAGGCTAGGCTACCCACAACATGACTCGAAAGTAGATAAAGTAGATAGTTGGACCGCCGCCATCATAACTCAGTTTACAGAGTACAGTGCGTGACACGAGGAGGTGGTAGGTTCCGATTGTTGTTATAGTTATCCTCATACTTTGTAATCGTCTACTTTGTACTCAGTTACCTTTGAGCTTAAACAAGGATTACACTATTAATATTCCTTAATCAATACCGCATATCAAAACACCCCCACGGATATACCAGTACTCGAGACGGTTGGCTTCTTTCAAATTTCTTCTTAATGCTACGTTTAGTCTCTGCAGAGACCAAATTTGCACTGGATACGCCCTGAAAGGTTTATTTATTTGTGGGACACCCTAAGATATTATATAATTCTACAACTAATTTGGTGAATTTTTGTTTTTCGGGAGTATTTTTTATTGTGGACGACTCAACAAAGTGATCACTTTTTTTTACACCGACAGCTCTAATAGCTTTGGTCAAGCCAATTAGTATAAGCAATTTATGAGGTACAACGAGAAACGCGTAACGGTCACCCATCCACAAGCCAGGACGAAAGTCGCCGGTTGCTATTGCACCGGCCGGGCGCAGCGCGCCGTCGATGAGGAGACGAAACGTGGTCTAGCCACAGCTGTCTTAGCGAGCCGGACAGGAAGGAAAGGAACGACGCAGAACCGCACCTTGGATAGGGTAATTTGTTGGGCGAGTTGGTTACGATATTCCATGACTACAGCGGGAGGAATAGCACATAGAAGAAGGACACAACACAGCGCTGACTCACACCTGAAATCTGCATCAGCTGGCCAGCCGGAGTAAGTAACAAACCGGCAGCCAGTTGGGTACTGACACAAGTCATGCAACGGAAACAAAAAGTATCACAAATATCTCAAAATAAAGCATACACGTGTTAACATTCGCAATCGCGGTAACGTTTCCTTTTTTTTTTGACAGCGATATAGACGGTGCACTAATACAATCTTCCGGGAGCCTTGCTATCATGTGTGTTTCTATAATTTCCCTTGCCAGCGAGTAACGGGTGCTACCTATCACAACGAATTTGTGGTACAATAGATCGCAGGCATCGATGCCATCTTCATCGTCATAACTTTTGCAGTTTCTGCAGTGTTTCGCAGTATTTTATGAGGGCCTTGCGACATTTTAGTTTTCGGGTTTAAGAGCAATTCAACATTTCCAGGTCTTAATATCATAATAAAAGCATAGTGCAGGGCATTTCAAAAGACAATGTTCAACACTTGCATTAGCAAAGACACTGGGGAAGTAGCCGTTAAACTGCGTAGAATTATTATTTTTACCTGTGAGAGGCTTGCCGTCGTGCATTATTTGGTCAATAGGTTTTTTCTTTTGATTTAAGAGGTTCCAAAATTTTACATGTGAAGTCCGAATGAAATTGGGCAGTTTGTATTCAGAGTAATGGGGTTAGCGGACCTCACAGCTGCATGATGGGATAGTTGAAAAGACTGAACAATGGAACGACTAGCGCCTCCATGTTTCAAACGTTTTACTTTTCTTTTCAATTGCAGGAGTTCACGTGTGATCCAGAGATAGTCTTTGCGAAATTTTATGATTTTATCAGGGACAAAGTTTTCAAGGCAGTGAGTGGACAGTGTTTTAAGCTCATCAGCATCGGAAACTGCTGAGGCAAAAATCTAAACAATCCAACACACGCTCATCGTTTGCACGTGAGTTCTTTACATAGCAGACTTTGGCCAGAGGCTTTTTGCAAACATGAATAGGGAAGGAACAATAGACCATATTATAATCGGAAATTCTCTGCTTAGTGGCAGCATGGCTGTCACTAATAGATCTGCTTAAAAAGACAAGGTCTACTATAGAAGAAGTGCTACCCTTACACGCGTTGGCTGCCTCACTCCTTGCTGCAAGTCATGTCTCAACATAATATTAAATATATGCTCTTCGTGGGCAGCATGATCGGGATTGAGAAAGGGATTGTGTTAGTTAATTGATGGATTTAAATCAGCAATTAATAAGATTCTGTCATGAAGAAAATCATTCATTAAATCAGACAGTTCACGTAGAAACTCCGGAGGGGAATTGGGGGCTCTGTAAACTGCAATTACTGGAAAGGACCGTCCCCAAAAAGAAATTTTTAACGCGATTATTTAATAGTTTTCAATTTGAGTTAGGAAAGAAGTGTCGATGCCATGTTTTACGAGTACGGCAACACCGCCACCTCTAATAGATCTGTCCCGACGGAACACCCGGTAAAGGGTGGGGGGGGGGACAGCTTCATCATCAATTCCTTCGGGCGACCAAGTCTCTGTGATTACAACAATATGTGGTTGAAACCCTAGAATTATGGATTAAAAATGACCGCTTTTATTTACCACGCTGCCAGATTTATGTTTAGAAGCGTGAGTTCATTGATAAGCGGTTATGCCAGGTCACACTTTATTCTGCTCATTTCGTATCTGGATTCTGCAACTCATCCCACGCGAAAATCTGCCCATCCATTTTTACTTTATCGCGCACCAGAGTAGGCTTCTTGCCTTGATCCCTACTGACTTTCCGACCTCAAGAACTTATTCGGAGGGTGCCAAGCGAATAGTCATTTTGTACATAATATTCGGTTCTGCATCACTTCCTGTTTTTCATTAAATTCCTAAAAGAACAACATGACTTGTCGCTTTTTCCCAGCTCAGCTAATATGGTGGATTATGGCGACTGAGTTGCATGTAAACACCAAGTTTCTCTTGAAAAACATGAGAAATAACTTTCTCTTAAAGGACAGATTCTATTTCATCGCTGTCTTCTTGTATCCCAAACACAGCTAAGTTGAAACGACTACTTGTGTCCTCCAAGTCGATGTTTTTTTCGCGTAGGAAAGTGACTGTTTTTTCCACGTTTTCTACGCGGGCTGATTGGTCTTTTAATAGATCGAGCTGTTGGGTGAATTCGCAGAATAATTTTTACATCTTCGCGTTATGCGTCCTTAATGCTGCCATTTAATCTGTCAATTTTTGCTGTCTCATAATCAGTTGCTTCAATATCTCTCGCGTGCTCATACTGTCAGAATCTGTCTCGGGGCCAGGATTCAGTTAGACGTCGCCCCACAACATCAACTCGCCCACTGGGTATATATCACACGCGATACAGATGTGATATATAGAATAGTTTCCATAGAATGCGATGGAAGATATTGGTTCGTTGACCGAATTTTCAGCAGCGCGAACAACGTTATTCTTGGCGTTCTTTGGCAGATCTGCCCTCGCGCTTTTAAAATGAAGTCACTGAAGTGTTACTTTTTGATGAAAAAGGGTGAACTGGAATAGCGAAGAAAAAGCGGCGAGTGTAAATTCGAAACGCAGACACTATAGGCGGCGAATCCTGCGTTGGGTGTTTAACTCGGCCAGCACTGTGGCTTAAGGCTGTTGGTAGAAGAGGGTGAAGAGAACGAGCGCGTTCCGCCTGCCGGTCGCGGAAGCAAGCGGCAGCAGAGGAAGCCATGGCTAACGAGAAGTATTCGGCGGCTGCCTTCCAGACGGTCCTGGAAAAAGCAAATGAGCTGGCGACCAAGGCAGAGCAGCATGACAGGGATAAGAACCTACCGCAGGCCTTCATCATGTACAAGCAGACGCTGCAGACCTACCTCACAATCATCGAGGACATGCTCTTCCAGTGCATCCGGTTCCAGGAGCGCAATGAGGACCTGCTGAGGATCATAACTCCCAACGATAAGTACCGGAAGCCAACACACCAACAGCCAGACCGATCCAAGCAGGACATCGATGCCATCGACTTCGAGGCGACCTCGAACCTCAACCGTCTTCCGGGAGTGCTTTCCATCACACCCGACAAGCCTGTCAAATGGTCGGACGTCATCGGCCACGAGACGCCGAAGTTCGTTCTCAAGCTCGCTATCCTGGACAGGTGTCCCATCAAGCATCCGGTCATGTTCACCGGAAAGCGGAAAACCCTGAAGTCCATCCTTTTGTTCGGCCCGACTGGATGCGGAAAAAGTTACCTGACCAAAGCAATGATCGGAGCAGCGAAGGACTGGGTCTGCATCGACGTCAACGTCGCGTCGTTGATCAGAGACGCGCCGGAAGGTGCAGAGGACCTTTACGTGAAGTCCCTCTTCAAGGCAGCTAGACTGGCTGCCTGGTGTCTTCTGGTGCTTCAAGACGTCCACGAGCTCTTTCAGCCGTGCGACAAGCCAGCAGAAGAACACAGGTGCGTGTTTTTTTCTTCACCACTTCGGCCGTAGGGACGAGTCAAGCGCGTTCCCTTTACTAGAATGCTTGCTCGAAGAAGGTGTATGCGGTAACACGCACGATGGTCTGCAAGATTTGAAGCGATGAATGAAACTAGAAGATGACGCGTACGAATAGGGATGCCAATAGAGTCCTAGCAAAGCTTGATCCGGTCGGCAATGGGGACCTGACGCGCCGTGCGTAATATTTTAACCTGCATCGATGATGAGTTATCGATAGTATTTGATCATAGAAGGCTGGGTTGTTTGCAGTCGAGACATTGAAGTGGAGAGCACGGTTTCTGTTCCAATGGCCTAGCCAAATTAGTTTTTCAGATCTTCGATTCTTCATGAACGCACACGTTTCTTTCTTCCATTTTTATTGCTCTCGAGTACACAATGCCTAATCCTGCGTTATGGGAAGCTAAAATATATTACATCATTATCAACACCTCCGAATTTTATGACAACCACCCGCCTTACTTAATCACCGCTAAGGGTGATTCACGCCAACAACGCCTGTCTGCGCGAATAGTGCTATGCTAAATTCGCTAAGGCGCTAAGATGAAACTATGAAAATCCCTTTAGGGGTCTTTTTTTCCTTGCTCACATGAGGTCGACGGAAACTGAGTTCCTACTAATAAGTGCCCAAGAGCGTGGCTTTTTGGGCTTATTGGTGCATGATCAAGCAAGAGACTATAGCGCAGAGTAGACAGGACACAGACGAAACGAACAACACGAGCGCTAACTTCCAAGAAATTTTATTTCGCACATGCAACATATATATATACATCAAAGACACGTCATCACCAGTGCTAACAGTACCGTTGCCTCAGAAACCGGAGTTCTTTATCACATAGAAAGATAGAGGGAGTGCTTACACATGTCTCACCCGAAGCATTTATCCTTTTAGCTTCAATTATTAATCGTGTGGTCATGTCGCTACTTTTGCTAGCACAGCAGTTTTTGCTATCACAGTACCGCTCCAAGGCAGGTTGTTCCAAGATACCTCTCAAGCGCGTCGAGACCTACATGCGGGAAAATGGACTGTCCATACTTCCGGCAGACAAAGAAGGTGGATTTGCTGTTTCATCTTTATAATTTTACTCTTCGGAGGCAGACAAAGCCGTGTCTTCAGTGTTTGACTCAAGTGATGATATAGCTATATCGAGAGTAAAGGCCGAGGCAAAGAGGCTATGTAATCGGTTCAACCTTACCAAGCTTGCCAAATTAATAGGTGAGTCAAAGAAAGGTTTTCTAGACATGTTTTTTCAGCGTTAAAAGGTAAAAGCCGGAACAACCATTCAGGGTTATCATTTCTGAAAATGGCACAAGGCAGAAAACTGCCTCCATGTATTTGCAAGAAAAGTTGAACCTTTTACGGAGTGGACGATCCTTTTGCTGTTAAGAATTCTGGTGAAATCATAGAGTTTGTACGACACTAGCCTGGTGGAAGTATTAACGCGTTTTCAGTGGATATTAAGGATCTATATTATTCGTTGCCAAATGACAAGGTGCTTTGCTGTGTTGAGGATTATATTGAAGATTTCGGATGTGTTGGCTTCCAAAACGCGGCGGGTATATCAGTGCCCAACTTCCTGGAGCTTTTAGCATTTTATTTGAAATCAACCTTTATAAACTGGAAAGGAAAACCATACCTTCAAAAAGATGGAATATATATCGGATCATGCTTGGCCCCAGTTTTAAGTAACTTGTTTCTATCCCAACTTGACAAGACTGCTATTAGTCGCCTTAATGGAAAGGACGTCGTAAAAATCTTTAGATTTGTTGGTGATAACACTGATAACACTGAGATTTGTTAACACTGACTCTGGCTCACTAAAGTCAAAGGTCGTAGGCATTTTATCCATCATGAAGGACTGTTTTGAACCACTTGTTTTAACCACTGAATTTCCAGTAAATGACTCTATCACGTTTTTAGACCTCAAATTCATCTTTCATCCTAGTCATATTTGCTGGGCCTACCAGCCTCGTAGTAACAAGCATACCCTATCATTCTGCACATTCCAAACTAGTAAAAAGAGCCATCGTCAACATGTGTTTTCAGAACTCCCTGAGAAAATCATGTGCGCACAGGATGTATGAAAGTTTTAAGGAGCAGACCAAACGGCTGACTGATGCTGGGTACCCTGACGATGTTCAGGTGTCTATTGCCGAGCAGCTTCTAAGAAAACTGAACGAAGATCAATGCCAACCGGCCTCGATGCTCGGTGAAAGGAAACGTTTTGTTGTATGGCCATATTTGCATCAGATTTCTCACAATCTGAAAAGAATTGGACAGCGCGCAAACGCAACTGTCGTATTTTCGGCACCAAAGAAACTTGCCTCATTGTGCAAGATTGGAAAAACCAACAACAACAGAACACGCGAATGCACGACTCGTCATCAGAAACCGTATGTGACATGCTTTGAAGGTGTCGTATACAAAATACCGTTATCGTGAGGGGGTCATTACATCGGCCAGACGGGGAGGTGCCTCAATCAGCGATTTTATGGAACACGCACGCGACGTCAAGAACGGGAAAGAGAAATCACTTGTTGACCACATTCGTTCATGCGCATCTAAAACGTGCAAGCCAATTTTTGAAAAAAACTGCTGTGCTAGCAAAAAGTAGCGACATGACCACACGATTAATAATTGAAGCTGAAAGGATAAATGCTTCGGGTGAGACATGTGTAAGCACTCCCTCTATCTTTCTATGTGATAAAGAACTCTTGTTTCTGAGGCAACGGTACTGTTAGCACTGGTGATGACGTGTCTTTGATGTATATATATGTTGCATGTGTGAAATAAAATTTCTTGGAAGTTAGTGCTCGTGTTGTTCGTTTCTTCTGTGTCCTGTCTACTCTGCGCTATTGTCTCTTGCTTAATAAGTGCTGCCTTTTTAGGCGCATTCGGCATGGTTTCGATAGGCAGTGACTCCCGCAAAAGGACAGTCGTCGCATTCTTTTTCTTGGTGCTCATAAAGTAACGGCAGTCTGTAGTATTACAACCCAGATGCGCGTGCTCCGCAGTCACGTTAGCCTGTCTAGCTAAAATCAAGAGATGCGTTATTCTTCCCTCATTCAGCCACACATAGGAACGGCATTCCACACGACATGGCTTCTATACCCTGTCCACACATCTCGTTCAACTGTATAGCATCCATATTTAGCCGCTAGCATATTTGGTAATGTATTTGTGTTTATTCCTGTACCCATTTCTAATGCAATATTCCACAGAATTAAGGGTATGTAAAGTAATAAATGAATGTGAATGCAATTTCTTTTTTGTGTTGACATGTATCACAACCGGGAGGACTTCGCTCAAAGCCTTTAGAACGAGTCGATGTGTTTTTAGGGAAAGATACAAATTTTCTGTGTAAGTTGATTCGGAATATAACTCAGCGAGCTGTTGAACGCTCCCACTGATACATTTTGTTCAAAGATGCAGGAAAGGCTGTAGCTCGGCCGAATTTTGTCAAAGGGCGGTCGCAATGCCCCCTAAGAATGCCGACAGTAGCAGGAGGCAGACCATTGGTGTCGTGCTGGTCGACTCTCTTCGAGCCTTCGCCGACTCTTGACGCCTCACAGAATATCGGAAAAAACTTTCCTGCCTCGTTCCACTTTTAACCGTGCTTTTCGCAAAACTGCTGATTTCGATACCCGCTGATGGCTAGGTTCTTCACTGAAAAAATATTTATTATGATTTAGTAAGCTGGAATAGGGACCACCTTAGACAGGGTGAAATGCTTAGTACAGCATCTGAACGAAAAAGTTATTTTTGCATGCGTGGTCAAAAAGCCGCCTCGCACTGCATGAAATGCAAGCTACACGCTCTTGTCTGTTCTGCTGCCTGTGTCTATTTCATTGTACGCAGTTTTTCAGCATCGTTATTTCACGATAATGGTGAAAAAAATGCGCAAAAGGAACACGAGGGACGAAATGAGAACGACGCACACAAGCGCTAACTCTCAACAGGGGTTTATTGCCGAAACACGCAATTTCTACAAGTCACTTTTAAAAATCAATAAAAAACAAGAAACCCCCCCCCCCTCCTCTGGAGCTCAAGTCAAAAGGAAAAAAGGAATCAGAAACATCACGGGCCACTCATCGCTAGGTAAGGACCAATTCAGCAAAAATACCCGTTATCGAAAAGGATATCAATTTCACAGTCTGCCATGTAACCAGAGGGCTAGCTGACACACAGATTTTGACATTTCTTTATATGGTATGCCTCCATAATCTCACGTACGAGCTTGTCGCGATATCTGAAAAGTACCGTGGTTCTAGAAAAAACCCGTGTACACCTATTCTTTTTCTACTTTTGCTCCTATTTTTAGCTGCATTCACGGCAATGCTCAGGAAGGTTCCGTAACGATCTTTTAGGTAATTACGGTGTTGACCCAGCCTATTGTTAAGGCATCACCCCGTTTTTCCTATATACACAGCTCCGCAAGACAATGGCAGTTTGCACACTACACCCATGCTGCAGTGTACAAACGGGGCGCGGTGCTTAACGGTGCACCCATGCCAATTTCGCTTGTGACCATCACCTTCTTGCCCGCCCCAAATTTGTGAGCACGAACTATTCAACTTACTCGGGCCAGAAAAACCACTTGGACGCCTTAGCGACTCATGTTATTCTGATGACTTGCGGCAAACTGATGCGATGGATTAAAGGGGGACACAAATCCAAAAATGTTGGACGAGAGCATCAGAAGTTTGGCGTGGTGCCTTGTGTGCACAGAATGGCACACGGGCTAAAGAACGTAGGAAGTCGCTATGGCGTCGTCCAAGAAGTTTTTTTTGGCCGGAAAAATTTTAGTAGTACCCCAATGGGAGCGGAGCAAATTAGGGTAGAAAATAAGTGCATGGTTGGTTGGTTGGAAGCACAAGTGGGTCCCCCGGAGGTGTTAGGTCATGGTGCCGACGGCCGGAGGGCCGGTAGGCTGACGACCTAAGCCGCTATTTTTCCAGATCACGCCAAACATACTTCCGGTGTCTGAAAAACCACAAAAAGACTCGACGGTTAGTAGCTGGCAGGTTGGAAACACACCCTGAAAGACGTAAAAGGGCCCGAGGAAGCTGACACCGGGTTAGGTTCTCCCGTCTCCGGTGGTCGGAGCCCGTTGCGTTTGGTGGGCAGTCGGGCATCCCGTGGGCGGGGCTGCACCATTGGGCAATCTTGACGCCCTCTTTGTCCTGACCAGTCAGACCAGCAATGGAGTCAAGACAATCGAAGGATCAGAGCAAAACACTCGCTGCCCCCATTCCCATCCATATGCTCATAACCCGTTTCCCGACAACTATTCAACCTATCCATTTTGCCCATCTTCTCCGCTACGTCCCAGAGGAGGTCAGGGGGTCTCCCCAGGCCGCACCCCCCGCTTTGCTTCGCTATGTAGCTTCCGCATCACCCCCTATTTTTTTTTCATTTTCCCCACCTACAGGTGGTAAAATTACCATTACCCTCGGGTCTCTTCCTTTGTCTTCAAATCAGGTTAAGCAGTGGTGCAGCCAGGGGCTTATTATTTTGAAATCTTAAGTTGCCCCTACCTAATATACGTCCCTATGTCTAGCGTAAGGTGTCTTTGCGGTGCGGGCTGGGCAACGTTATTTTTCTTTATTTTTCTCTGTCCACACTAATATATGTCTAGAATAAGGACGCTGGAGAGTGTTTGGGGAAAGGCGTCGAATAAGACGGATGCCTCCCAAACGCCCTCCAGTGTCTCCAGCATTTAAGATTAACAAACGATTGTGTGCTTAACATCTTAACCGCACATCAGTAGCCCATGCAGCAACACCGAGCTAAAGGCTTTCGCCTACCACCCTTTAGGTAAAGTGCCCCCCTGAATTTTTTTTCTCGCTGTCGTCAGCCGGAACGGACGTCGCGCTTTGACTGCCGCCTGTCGTCGGTAGCGTCGGCGTCTCTATCGACATAGTCTCGCACATCTCTAGGTCAGCGAACACAGGTGTGTAACAGTGCTGCCGTTCGCGATTCCAGGATAACGTCAGTCAAACACCAGGGCAACCGACGAGGGCGAAGTAACGAAGAGCGCAAGCGCTGAGTGCTGTCGAATATCTCTTTTTATTGGCGACTGCAATCTCTGTTGAAAAAAAGGGTCACCCTTAAAACACCCCATGGCCAAAAAGTTAAAAAGAAGAAAGTTGGTCGTAGAAACGCTCTCTTCACCCGGTAAAACCTAAGACTCCAAATATACGGCAGCTGTTCTCATATCAGTATAATAGATGGCGTACTGACACACTTGTTGGTAGATTTTAAGCGGGTAGAAGTAACCAAGCGATGGTTATCTGATTGGTGGCTAAAATCAGGACAAGAGTAAAATTTCGCAAGTCATGGCTAAGTGGCTTGAACCACCGCCCGATTTAAAGGGTTCAGCAGTGTCCACCCATGCATCCACCCATCCATCGGTAGGGTGCCTAGATGGACCAGCGTTTTTTGCCGACTATTTGGGAAGTCACCAGGAGTACTTCGTCAGGCAACACAAAGTAGGGTGCGGAGTCTTACTTTTGCTCAAGATAGTATGTGCGGCCACAGATGAACGATATCTCTTGAATAACGTCCACTAGGCGTCCTGCAAAGCGAATGTGACTTTTTTTTTTGCAAAGGACAGGGCCTTTGATTTTTTGAATCTCACTCTTCGGCATACATCCGATTATTTATTAGGCGCAGAAAAACACCAGGTTGCTAGCGAGGTTTGCAGGCCTCTTCAGTCCACGAAATAGAGAATGTACACAGCTTTTCGCAATATTTTAGAGCCCAGCGGGGTTTATTTTTGGGCCACCCACAGCGTTCCAAATCTCTCGTCGGCAAGAGGAAGTTTGCGCCTCTCCCATCCTAAAGTTTTGGCTATTGGAGCTATTGGAGTGGTGCTATGTGGCTCAGGAGGAAACCCTTCAGGGCTCTACACCTTTGAGTAAGGTTGTGCAGAAGCGCGCCAAATGCGCGAGCGCATGCAAAATATATGTCGCTGACGGCGATATATCTTTCGAACACCCACCGTGTTCATTTCTGCTAGGAGGGTCAGTCGTATGTACCTGGAACGGTGTTCTAAATCTTGTGGTTAATATAGAAGCAACGCTGTAGCAGCCAGCAGCAGCAAGGTGCCAATAAAAGCCGAAATAGAAATGCGTGCTATTGACACGTTATCACAGCGGAGACATAGGCCGGGAAGCGAGCGAACTCGTTGACTGATCGTGTTTGCTTCTTCGGGCAGCATGCCCAAGGAAGGCACAACAGTCGCTTCTATACGAGCAACCCCTGGACCACAAACAGACGGGCCATTTAATGGCAGAAATGTATTTCAGCCGGTGGCTGCACATCTTGAACATATAGCACAAAAAAAAAACTCAAAAGGGCGCGTGCGGCGATAAGCTTGAAGCTGGTAACGAAAAGTAAAAAGGAAATGGTCCCCACGTGATCACACCAAGTGTTAGCATGCGGTGATATCTATCACTGTGGGGCGCGCGCATGCGCGGACCAGGGCCGAAAATTGACTGTAGACCAAGCTCCTTGCTGGGCACGCCCGCACCATGGGCCGCACATACGCGCGCACTAAAACATGCCGACACCAAAACATTGCAGGCTGGCTGAGTCGACAACCCGCCTTTTTTTTCGGATGCAACCAGCAGAACACCGCAGCGGGCCGCCAAAGCACTGCTTGGCGTATCAAGCCGAACGATTGGCATTCTCAGACGACCGCTCCTTCTAGAAGGGATGGTTTGGTTTGGCTTATGGGGAATTAACGTCCCAAAGTTACTCAGGCTATGAGGTACGCCGTAGTGAAGGGCTCCAAAAGTTTCAGCCACCCGGGGTTCTTTAACGTGCACTGACATCGCACAGTACACGGGCCTCTGGAATTTCGCCTCCATCGAAATTGGACCGCCGCGGCCGGGACCGAACCCACGTCTTTCGGGTCAGCAGCCGAGCGCCATAACCCCTGAGCCACCGCGGTGGCCCTTTCTAGGAGCAATGGACACGGTGGTAGAAAATAATAGCTGGGCCAGTTATATATTTTTTTTTTCGGAGGTTCGCGCATCGTGGGCACTGCTGTCATCAATATCCCATAAGTAATTATAGCACTCTTCCCCTTATGACCAATTAGCTGAGATCGCCACTCTCAATCAGTGCGGCATTGTTTAAGTTTTGTGGATCGAAAAGTGTGACTCAGAATTAAGATAACTGTAATATGGAGTTAAATGACTACGGCATTGTAAAAATGGTTTGTCGGAAGGATGAAAAAAAAATAAATCACAGAATCCATTTCGCAAAGGCATCACAAGTGCCAGCGTCACTGAGTTCGGCAACTATACACATTTAAATTCCCCCTCCCTCCCTCCCGCTCCCCCCCCCCCCGCGATAAATTCGTGTGTGATTTTGATCCCTTCTGATAGCCGCTACGTGTTGGCAGCAAAGGTACAAACAGGCAGGATACACTGTTAAGCAAAGCTTTATTGTACGCCAGTTGAAGATGCGTTCCAGAAAGGTGGTTTGCTTATTTTTGGTTTCCTCAGGTGTTCTTTTTATTTTTTCTTGTATATCGTGCGCATGCAAAGGAACGTATTAGTCGATACGGCCTTCAATAAAATTGGTTCTAATCAGTCTTGCTATGTTCCTTCTGTATCTTGTCCTGTGTTCCTGTGCAAAAACACTCTTTTTAGAACAGTTTACAAGGCTCACACTTTTATCAGTGGCGACATTTCGATATTCTGCCGTTCAACAAGACACCTGACACTTGAGTCCTTTGGTATTTTTAGAAAGAAATTTCACTTAGTGCCTCCTGCATCTCTGCCAAACGCAGGTACCAGAAACTTCGACAGAGCATCGCCAATGAGGTGAAGTTCATCAACGACACCATTACGGCCGAGATCACCCTCTGCGTGGCCACCACCAATGCGCCCAAGATGATTGACTCGTTCTTCGCCACGGCGTTCCAGAAGCGCATCTTCATCCCACTGCCGAGGCCCGAGGAACGCATCCGCATCTTCAAGCAGCACGTCGGCAAGTCGCCCAACACGCTCACTGATGACCAGTGGATCGAGCTGGCCGACAGGACGTCGGGTTTTAGCGGAGAGGACATCCTTTCCATTGTGATGCACACATTCAAGGACTCGGGCGACTTGACCTACGAGGAGGTCGGTGCTGCCGTCGACCAGTACAAACCGAGGAACACGCCCGAAGACATCCAGGAATGTCTCAAGTTCAAGGAAGAACACGCCAGCACTTCCGCATAGAAGCGCGTGGCTGCAGCTCACCAATTATCTTTTTTTTATTCGCACTAAATTTTTGGTTTGGGACTGAGAATTGTCTGCTTTCGCAAGCAACAAAATAAACATGATTATCCGGACCTCCCGCGCTTTCACTTAGAGTGTATATCCGAGCGCTTCTTAAGTCAGCATATAGTTCGTAAAAAAGTGCGGGTAAGGAACGCCGATAACGTCACGTCAAAGGGAGTGATGACTCAACTTTCATACCTGGTCCTGTTCTTTTTCTTCGAAAAATGAATGCCTTTACTGCTACTGGCGTTCACATATTGTCGTTTCATTTCACGTGCTTTCTGCCGTAAAGGCCGGGCTCGTTTTTGGCTTTGAAGTTTCATAGGGCTAGAAAGCGCCATGGCGCTTCTGAAAAACTGGCAGTGGATCAAACCAAGCATCTCGATGCCACCGTGAGCGTCTTGCGACCCGCTCAAGCGCGACCAGGTTGAAGTGTCATCGCCGTATAGTTTCGGCAGTTCAGCTCTGTAGCGTGAACAACACTACGCAATCACATCGTTCCAATGTGCAGCTAAGCCTGCTTGGGGGCAGTTCAGAGCTAACAATACAAGGCGCCAGCGGGTGAGCACGCACTGGCCACTTTGTTTCTAAAGCTAAAGCGGCTGTTTGGGCTTGTTGGTTTGGGCTTGTTTGGGCTTGTTTGGGCTTGTTGCGTTTGGCCCCGACCCTGCTTTTAGCTTCGACTTTTACTTAGTGTTCGGTGACTATATTGTTATTTTCGTTTTCGTTTTGCCTCGTGCTGCATTGGCGGCAAAGGTCGCTGACTGATCATTTTCTATGCGTGCACCTTACGGTTCGTCGTGGTCCTCTCGGTTTTATCGGCTTTTGGCTGACATTGCGTTACCTAGATATGTATCACTTTGATATTGTGTACTTCGTTTTGTTTTTTGTATTAGATAGTTGAACGCGTTTGCTAATTTCCTGGTCACGTGGGTGTTGGACTGCGTTATATAAGCTGCTCATCTTTCTGAATAACTGTGTTGGTAGTCAGCGCCCTGTCCTGTCCACTTCTGTTCGTCCTTGTTTTTTCGCGCTGCATTCTTTTACCACTTTGTTTCTGCCGCCGAGAACATGGAGCTGCAAAACTGGGGCACGAAGACAGCAGAAGAAAACGCTGGAAGAACATGCCCGCTTCATTATCCATTTAATTATCCCACTTAAGGCGCAGTGTCCAAATATGCGGACTCCACTTGAACGCTATCAAATATCGTCTATACACGGGACAATTTCAACGAATATGGAAGCGCAAACTTAAAGACGAAGAAAGAAGAGAGAAGACGCGCGTCGTGTCTTCTTTATTCGGTCTGCTTTACTTCGGAATTGAAAAGATCGCGCCCACAAAACATCATGGACAGCTTCCAACTCACCAAGCTTTCTGTCCTGTTTACTCAAGGAAAAGGGTTGAGGAAGTGGGGGGAGGGGGAGGGGGAGGTGTAAGGGTCGGGGTTGGCTGGGTCCAAAGTTTATGACTTCGTTCTCTGAAGCCGCTGCCAGAGCTCTTTCAATCAATGACCTTTGTGCTGCGAAGTCACAGGTAGACATCCGCTCACATTGGATTCGCTATAGAGGGTACAGCTGTTCTCGAAAACACTTGTGCTGTAGATATCGGGTCAGACATGCTGAAAGGACGCAGAAATGCGTTTTTTAATGGAGAGCTTCATGTTTTCCCAAAGCTCTCGCTTGACTCCGGTAGGTGTCAATCTTCATTCGCTTGTTTTCCAATCAGTAACGCGTTAAAGTGCCTCAAATGTGCTGAACTTTTTACATAAAGAGTCATTGTGAAAGGAGTCATTCAAAAGAAGTATAACTCAGACCTTGAAATTAAAGTAGTCACGATCTCTATATATGACCACCCAGAGGTTTTGCAAGTAACTGCAGAAAATTGTAATTTTTTAGGTGCTGTCCTGAAATACTTCTTAGGGAAATCTGAAATTAAGTAATGATTCGCCATTATACACGGATTTTATGCTCGAACTGTTCGAGCAGGTTTGTTGCTTCGACGCTTATTTAGGCAATTTTCCGTCTCTACACCCCGAATTTTTTTTTCCAACACCACACTTGTTAGCGGTTCTTTAATGGTTCCACCGGCGTCGATCATGTTGATGGTGTAACCCCATTATAATACTTGAGAAGAAAATAGAACTCACGCCGGCTGGAGAACATCGCGCTCAGTTGTCGACATTTCGCACAAATTTTTTTACCCCCTGTACACGTGAGCCTTTCTGCAATCTGCAGTTTTCTAGCAACAGACACTGCGATTGCTGTGAAAGCCAATACGTTGGCCCTTGTGAAACGAAGACGTGTGACTTTCGATTGTAATGACCTCATAAAGCCCAGCTACAAAGCAAAGAAAAGAAAAAAGTTCGCAGGTCGATAGCAATACACGATAAATCCTCTTCCCAGTGCAGATAATTTGCACGAGTTAAGGAAGGTAAATTTTATGCGTTTTAAAAATGCTTGTAGAGCTGTCATGCTTGGGTCCTAATTCCAGGACTGGCGGCTTTTGCTGCAAGGCTAGTTCTTTGAACAAGCCAAAGCTGGTCTTTCGAGCCTGACGCCCGCGCAGCCGCTGTGAAGATCAAACAAAAAGCTAAAAATTAAAAAAAAATTCAATATGAAAACCGCTGCTCCATCATTACGCGTCACCAGGGTATCATTCTCAAGCGTGTTTTCCATTCTACATTGTGGGCTGTGCTTATTCCGGAAAAGGCGAACACAGGCAGTTTCAGTTTCACGTCCGTAGAGGCTTCACGTACGTAGAGCTCTTACTCGTGGCCAGCGCGCATGCGCAGAGTGCAAAGGGTATGTGTGAGTCTCATGGACGTACGTGAAATTCTGATTTTTACGTTGCGGTATTTACATTGCTTTCGTACATAGCGTTGAAAACATAGCGGCGCACTGACAGCCCACTTCACAGCGATAACCGCTTAGTCGCTAATCCCTCGAGGTGATATCGTGCTTCAAACTGTTCTTATTTTACATACTGCAGCCCCTACAGGGGCTACCTCCGGAGAGAACATATCAAATCATCGTAGATACAGCCAAAACTATAAGACATAACTTAAAAGATATAAAAAAGCAAATTTGAAAAACACAGGGAACACTACACAAATTGGGAGCGTGGGAACAGTAAAGAAAGGGATTATGAATAAGCTATGTCAGGCATAACTCTGTCTGTTGACGGGGAACGTGGGCAATGTATTCCAATGTTCAATGATACTCGGAAAGGAGCTGTATTTCTATGCATTAGTGCAGGGAACGCAAGGTTATTGGTTTGTGGTTTATGGGTGTTTAACGTCCCAAAGCGACTCAGGCTATGAGGGACCTCGTAGCGAAGCGCTCCGGAAATTTCAACCAATTGGGGTTAACGAACACTGACATCGCACAGTACACGGGCCACTAGAACGTCGCATCCATCGAAATTTGACCGGCGTCTTTAGGATAAGTAGCCGAGCGCCACAACAACTGAGCCACTACGGCGGACCAAAGTAATGTGAGAGATTGAGATTATGATACCTTCTTTTTGTTGTTGAGTGCCAGCGATGGCACAGGAGCAGAGCACCTGCCTTCATGCAAGAACACCGGGCTTCAAATCCCGGTGCCACGTTTTAGAAAAAAATACTGCAATTGTCAATGGAATTGCATAACCAGGCCTGGTGTACGGCCTGAGCTCGGGGACCCAACCGACAACGCACTTCCTCACCAGAACAGGATTTGGCCACCCTGGTGTAGTACTTTGCCACAGCCTTCTGTGAACGAGCCAAATAACCCTCGGCCCTCAGTGCCCAGCGGCTGCGGAGCAACTTACCAAGGCGGCTGTCAGACCTGTGACGCAGCGAAAGGTGCTAAGAATCTTTGGCTCCGGACAGGCCGCCACGAGAATCTGAACCTGACAACGTTGAACAATAGAACATTATCTAGTGAGGCTAGCCTGGCAGTGCTGTCCGTGGAACTAGCGGGCATTAAATGGGATATCAAGGGATCAGTGAAGTCACGAGGACTGGTGAGGCGTATACAGTACTAACGTATGGCACATACTGTGCTCTCGCGGATTAGCGGATAGAGGAGAACTAGGTTTAGGGTTCCGCAATAATCACGACATCGCTGGCAACGTAGAGGAGTTCTATGGTGTCAATGAGAGGGCGGCAGCTATCGTAATTAGGCTCAATAGAAGGTACAAGCTGAAGGTGGTGCAGGCCTACGCGCCTACATCCAGCCACGATGACGAGATCGTTGAAAGCTTCTGTAAAGATGTGGAATCAGCTACGAACAAAGTAAAATCAAAGTACACTGTACTGATGGGCGACTTAAATGCGAAGCTGAGCAAGAAGCAGGTTTTAGGCCAGGCGATAGCCGACTATGGGATAGGTTCTAGGAATACCAGGTGTCACTTCTTAGTACAGTTCGCAGATAGAAATAAGTTACGGATCATGAATACCTTCTCCCGCAAACGAGAGAACAGGAAGTGGACCTGTAAGAGCCCCAATGGTGAGACTAAAAAATAAAATCGACCTCATACTATGCGCTCAACCTGGCATCGTTCAGGATGTGGACGTCCTCGAAAAGGTGCGCTGTAGCGACCACAGTATGGTAAGGTCTCGAATTAGCTCAGACATGAAGAGCGAACGGAAGAATCTAGTGAAGAGGAAGAGCATTAACGAGTTAGCGGTAAGAGGGAAAACAGGAATTCAGGATATAGCTGTATAACAGATATTCAGCTTTAACTTATGAAGACGTTCTTAATGTTGATATAATGAATGATAATCTGACAGCTATCATTACGGAGTGCGCAGTACAAGTAGGCGGCAGGACGGTTCGACTGGATACCGGCAAGCTATCTCAGGAGGCGAAAAATCTGATTAATAAACGCCAGATCATGATGGCGTCTAATCCTACAGACAGCATAGAACTAGCAGAGCTATTGAATTTGTAAATGAGCGCAAGAAGCGTAGCGGGCGTAATGAAGTTCAATATGGAGAGAATCTAGCATGCTATAAAGAATGGATGTAGCCAAAAAGCAGTAAAGAGGAAACTAGACACAGGTAAAAACCATATGTAGGCATGAGAGACAAGGAGCGCAATGTGATTAGAAATGTGAATAAGATAGTTAAAGTATAGCCGAAGAGTTCTACACAAATCTGTGCAGTAGTCAATGTATTCAGGACGTTAATGGGAGAGACAGTAGCGCGCAGCAACGCATTATCCAGCCAGTAACAAAAAGGAAACTAAAGAAAACCTTAGGAGCAATGCAGAGAGGAAAAGCAGCTGGTGAGTATCAGGTAACGACAGATCAGTTGAAGGAAGGAGGGGAGACTGAGGTAGAAAAGATAGCCATTCTGTATACGCAATGCCTTATGACATCTACCATACCTGAAGTTTGGAAGAACGTGAACATTATTTTAATTCATTAGAAGGGAGACGCCAAGGACTTGAAAATTTACAGACCGATCAGCTAACTGGCCGTTGCCTACAAGGTATTTACTAGGGTAATCGCTAGTTGATTCAGTGCGACCTTAGATTTTAATCAACCAAATGATCAGGCAGGCTTTCGTAAATGAGATTTGTCACATATATTAAGGAGCCTAAATTAAATTTTAAAGGAAAGAGGTGTGAAGAAGACGACCTGAATGGACCATTTCGGAAAGTTGCGCGGGCCCCCTACGCGACCGCCGCAAAGCAGGCTGGGAATTGTGAGCGATGTTGCCGGGCAGGATCCGCTGGAGCAGTGGTACGGTATGGACGCCGCGCAACAGCAGGTAAAAAAAAACGTTTTTTGGAGTGCTAGTAATACTTTTGTTGCATATTTGCGCCGCACAAGTGATCTTTACATTGCCGTACAACTTTTCTGTGGTTATGCAGCCGACGCTACGAGCGCGAAGCGAGTATTTTCGCACGTGAGCGCACGAGAAGCGCACACATGTGCCAGTGTCGCGCGCTCTCAGCTTGCGTTGCATAGCAACACCGTTGTCAGCGTTTTATATATCTATGCTGCAGAAGGCACGAGTGCGATCGTACGGCTAGCAGGCGTGTTTTGCTGGTGAGCACGCGCTAACAGTGCATTTATTTACTGGTCGCCCATCGCGAACCTTCCAAGTTTGTGCGGCTGTCCCGGCGGCAGGCGTAGTACGTAGCGTAGAGTACATTCATGTTTGTTGCAACAGTGCGAGACCCTCTTGTGAGAATGTATGCGCTGTATTTTAGCAAAATACGTCGTTATCGAGCACGGCCCTTTCAGTCTTTTGGTTACAGCGTGCTATTTATTCTATATTTATTCTACGGACGACTCTGAAACAAGTATATAGTCGAAAGAAACGGACAGAGCATACGTTAATAACGTACACCTTGCAAGGAGTAAGTAGTTGAGTTGGCGCTTAGCTTGCGCCAGCGCATTTTCTTGTCTGTAGTGTTGTTTGAATAGCGTGCAGCAAGTACGAAGCAGAACCAAGCTCTTGTATTAGCACTGTTACATTCTGTGTAGCTGAGCATAGCATCTCGATACAGATAGCAGTTGCTTTTTGTGCCATATTCAACAAGTTTGACAGTTCATACCATCTCGGTCGCGGTCTCCATGTCCTACTAGCATAGAGTGCAGATAGACGCAGCCAAAATATGAACGTGCCTCGGTGGCTACAAGTAACGCGAACGCGGTCGAAAAAAAAAAACTGGGGCGGATGTTTTGACTAACCTGAAAAACATGGACGCGCCAGTACTTTGCACTAGGGCGGCCTCAGAGTTTTAAGTTAGCTAGATGTTTACCGAGCCCGTCCATGTGCAACATTCTTCACGGCCGTGCGTAGTAAACGAAACGGGTTCAGAGTTGCTTTTCAAGCATGCTTGCCACAACTAAACAAAACAAAATGTATAAATACTCTTTTATTTCAAGATCGCATTCGTGGTCCCATGATCAGCTGTGTATGCTTGCATGCTCTGTTTATATGCGGAGTGCCAAGGAAAACATTTTGACACTTGCTTATACCCATGGTGCAGGTACCACTACGAATCATTCATAATGCAATTCCTCTACAAGAAAGGTTACCGAAAGGACCATGGACAAAGCAGTTAAAAGACGTGCCGGATGGGTTCTCAGAGCAAGAAATCTTGGCACATCAGAATGCACATGGTGCGCAGAAACATACTGTAAGCGGATACAGGATGTTTAACTAAGAGAAGGTTCAAAATGTTCTTATTTGCAAGGCTGACAGGTCCACTTTTGTTAAAACAACCGTGGAGGCATCGTTCTCTTTGGCAAAATCATATAACACCGCTGCTGTGCTCTCGTCAAATGGAACTGTGGTTGAAGGAACATGCAACTGCTGGGCTGGAGCTGCAGGTGTTTGTAAACATGCAGTTGCATTATTATGGTTTGTACTAGACCTGAAGCGCTCTGGGGCAGCCTACGTGCGAGACACGCATTCGTGTACAGACAAACCCAGAGAATGGGGTACTGGGGCTAAGGAGGCCAACGTGCACACACGCGAGTTCTCACAACTACGTTTTGTGAAACATATGCCAATGAAAGCTGGCAGGCATCTGACTCAAGAAACCACAGTTTCTCTGAGAGTGACAGAAGACCATATTAAGAGAATGCATCGGACACAGAAAAATATTCCTAACGCCATGCTATGCAAGAAGCTGGAGGACAACCACTTTCTGCCCGTACCAGTGAATAGAACACTTCACCAGGAGCCTCTTAGCCAGATTCCAATCAGGTTACCGGTGCAATCCCTGTGGGTTGAGCATGTGCCAGCTGGGTACAAGTTCGGCTCCTGTGAGCTTACTTTAGAAGACTCATGGGCCCTTGAGCAAGCGACTAGGATGCAAAGCGGCTCTACAACATGGAACTTCGAGAGATCCAAGCGCCTGACTGCTTCACACTTCGGAGATGTGGTGTCACGGCAGAAGCCAGCTGACGAGAAGTTTTTCAAGAGGCTGTTCGGGTCTAGCCAGATGCAGACCAAATACATGGCTGATGGTTTAAGGAATGAAGATGCAGCCGTGCAGCGTTACATAGGGAAGAGAACAGTGCCAGTTAGGAGTTACTGTTGTGGACTGTGTGTCAACCCTGGTGTCCCTGTTCTTGGTGCAACGCTTGACCGTGTTGTAGAGAAGGGAGGAGATTTTGGTCTCCTTCAAGTTAAGACCCTCTCAGCTGCCAAGGAACGGGGTGATGAATTAGAAAATGCTGTGAATACGGCATCCTACCTGAAGAATGGAGTTCTTAAACCTACGCACAAGTACTTTTACCAGGTCCAGGGGCAAATGGCTTTGACTGGACTCTCCTGGTGTGATTTTGTGGTTGATAATGGCACAGACTGCACTTTTCAGAGGATCGCTTTTGACAGCTCGCTTTGGATTTCCAAAATGCTGCCATGTCTTCTGGAATGTTACAAGAACTACCAAGAGCACTGTGCTTGTGTGTGAATTTCAATGACTTATTTCAGTTACATTGCTCTGCAGGACAAAGATGCTTGGACTCATGTACTTGCTTGGATGCTTTGCCATGTGTTCATACTTACATATATTTGGTTTTTATATATCTTGTATGGCATTAGTCTCTATGAAGAAATGAAGAAAGTGTTTTTCTGTGTAATATCTTTATGACCATGTGCATGTGTTGCCACCACCTATTTAAGTGTGTGTGCAACTAGCAACTAATCGGTGTGTAAAAAGTAAATGTCACGCACCACAATTCTTGCTGCCCTATGATTGAACACATACATAATGCACTCTTAGTCCCAGGAACCTGGGCAGCTATGATAGTGACCTCACATTGGTCTCTGTAAGGAAACCGCATTGAAAGTTGCAAGCAAAATTTTTGCAAAATGACAAGTGTGTTCTCCGTAGTGTAGGTACTCTTTCACTCAATACTACTTGTAACATACGTGGAGTGAACCAACGAAGGCTTATGCTTTACAGTAAATCAATGTTTAGTCATAGAGAGCGCCCAAAGTGCACTTTCAGCATACTTTGAACTCTGCTCTGGGGGTTAATGCACAAGTTCCGAGCAGCACTGGGCTCGCACTGCTTTTGAAGACCAAGCTCAAACCTGCCGCATCTAGAGTGCTGCAGCTAATATTGAGTGCGATAGCATTGATTCATATAAGTTCGTTCTCAAGGGTTCCCTGCAGGACATTACATAAGAGTTGGTAATAAAGCTCTCAAATTTCATTGGCATGAAATACTCGCATACATATACAAATTTTTTACATATACAGTACACACATATACAAATATACAATACATATACATATCACAATTTTTTGAAAAATAGGAGCAGGTCACTAACACATGTAAAAATGCAAAGCGAAATTCACTTTACAGATTTCATTCCAAAAAGTAAGGAACGACAATCTGTGGTAGAAAAGACAATAGCTACAAACCACAACTTTCCATCTTGTCTGTGTAGTTCAGCAATGAGACTGGTGATTTGGTTTCAAGTCATGACTCGGATATATTACTGCCGCATTCTATGCTCAAATCATTTGCACAACACTGATACAGAAATAAGACATTGCAGCCCTATGTAGCCTGTACAGTGACTTCAGACTTCAGCAGAGCAAGAAATGCTTCTCTAGTCTGCTGTGCATGAAGTAGTGTACTTTAACGCAAGTTCAATGCCTTGCACTGCAGCAGGGATTCTCAAACTGCGTTTTGTGGAACTCTCTGGATTCTTGGAGCATTTCCTAGATTCCCCAAGCACCTATGTTTATGCATGTCTTCATCCGCCTTAGCCAAGTATTTTGGGACTAATGCTGTAGCTGCTTACTGCTATCTTGCTATACAGCCAGTCATAACTGAATTTAAGTATTTGTTCAGGTGCTGTGCAGTTTGCGTACCCCTTTTAAATATGTCGGCCAGCACCTTTTGAAGTCTCAGCCGCAGCGGTCGAATTTCGATGGAGGCAAAATTCTAGAGACCCATGTACTGTGCAATGTCAGTGCATGTTAATGAACCCCAGGTGGTCGAAATCTCCTGAGCCCTTCTCTACGGGGTCTTTCATAGCCTCAGTCGCTTTGGGACGTTAAACCGCCATAAAGCAAATCATTCCAAGACAGGCTCTGTGACCGAAGCTGGCCAAAACATAAATGAAACTTGTTAGAAGCCGACTGCATTTTAGCCAAATAAAGTTGGTCTTTCTTCAACTGAGAAAGAAAAAGTTTGAGCACCCCTGCGTTACGGTAGACCATGCACAACATACAAAACATTAAAAACGCCACCATCGCTCATCTGTTTAGAATGGGCTCATGCATGAAATTATTGAGATAACAACAAATTTTTCATATCTTGTTCAGCTTCTCTGCCAGCACAGAGTATCCTGAAGTTTTTAACTTCCCTGATGACATGCTCAACATGGATTCGCAAACTGGCTACCTGCCGTGTTGGTAACTCATCTGCCAGTGACAACTGCGTGCGGCCATTCAACATGGGTGGCATGTTTAATTTGACTCCAAGCTGACGGAGGTCATCTTTAATGAGGAATCCTCTATCCGCCATTACACTGTCCCCTTCCTCGAGCAACTCATACAGGCCACTGTCTTGTGATTTCTCGATCAGAAAGTCTTCCAGGAGCAAGATTAGACACGAAAGAAACCAAGCCGTTTGGAGTGATGCCAATGAGCCCTTTTGCGGTGTTATGTCCTTTATACGAGCTGAAAGTGTCGCTTTGTGTTTTGTAGTCAGACGGATTCTCGATAAAAAGTTCTGTGCAGTCCAGTACAATGCGTGTAGATGGGTACAATTCTTTAAAATTGTCTGGCATGAACAGTTCCACTGTGTTACGTGATGGCCACATTGGCACCTGGATTAGCATTTCATACAAAAAATTAACCCAAAATGAGTACATAGCACTCACGGTCGCCACAGACACTTTCAGGCAATATGCCAAATCCTGCTCTAGCAAGCCAACTCTCAGCCTGCAAAGCACTGCAATAAGCTGTTCTTTCATTGTCAGTGCTGGTGGCCTGCCAGCACCCGTTTTCAGTGCCTGGTACATGCATTCAACATGTTAACGAACGCATCAAATTTTTTGAAGGAGTTGTAGCCCATATAAAACACGAGTCGTTTCTCATCTGAAAGGAAATCGTGAACTTTGGAGACACAATCTTTTGGTTTTAGTTTCTCTTTGGGTGCCTCAACTTTCACATCGTGCAACTGATACTTCAGATCCTCGACCTCTTTCTGGAGCTCAGATTTGTCTTTGCGGAGCAAGCTATTTTAATGCTCGAGTTTTTCGCAGTGTTCGAGAAGGTGGGCGACTTTTCTTAGTGCGGCAGCAGATGCTGCGTCTGGATGCCCCATGGAGTATGAGTGGTCGGCACCTAAAAAAATGAACTGTTTAATGATTTGCGAACAGTTAGGCCCTGCTTTAATGCAGATTTCAGGTTTTGAAATAGTCACTTCAGCCCACAATGGGTGTTCCGAACCTTTGCTCTCGGCTTGCATTGATATACAGACAACAAAGAACCAGGATGTGATGAATCACCAATCATGCTGCATGACCGTATCCGTAGTGAACCAAAATACATAAATACTAGGTTTCATGCACCCAGCAGGTCCGCCAAATTTGCACTACATTTGGATAGCCTGACTTTTGTGACATTTCTCCAAGCTGGGGTGAAGGGAATAATGTCGAGGAAAAAGAAATGAAATGGGAAAGTTTCACAATGCGTGCACTGGTGGAAGAGGTACCGCGTTTATCATAAAACTCGCTGAAGTAGTAACATATGCAAGGTAGAAATCACTGATGACATTTATGTCACAGAACACATGAGGTTCTGCCACTCCTAACATGCAACCTATCATGCAGACGTCCCATGGCTAGCTGCAAAAGCTCACGGAAAACTGGCTTGACGGGAAAAAGTTTTGTCAGTTTTCACTGGATGAAGCAGCCGCTCGCTATTAATATACCGGTTGCCACAACACCCATGGACCCCGGTGTCAGTGGGCGCGATAGGGGTCCGTTAAAAGCGAAAAATAAGTTTTCATAGTGGAATGAAGAAAGCGAGAATTTTTAACCACCACTAACCTTCCGTTTCCGTGCGAGGCGAAGCCGGTGCACCGAAGGTCAGCTGGGTGGCTCCTTGGAAACTGCGTCGCTCTCTGATTACAAAACGCTTTCATGAAAATGCGTACACACAAAGCCGAAGCATCAGAAAAAAGATGGCACAGTTAAAGCGTCGCTTACTTTGATCGCATTGGGGCACGTCAACTACGCAGCCGATCTCCAACTCGTTCAGAAGGAGCACCGGGCTGACAGAGGCAGTTTTGGAGCTCGTCTTCTTGCGTTTCGCAACTGGAAATGATTTTGAAGTTATGATAATATGCAATAACCGTTTGAATATATATACTTACCGGTATTAAAGGAAGGAGATAGTTGATTGATTACTTTATGGGGGAAAATTGTTGGCAGCCGGTCCATATAACCATGGCGTCCGCTTGCGTTGAAGTGGGCTCCGCATATCCGGTGGTGCTTAGAAGGTTGCCACAAAGAGAAGCGACCAGCACTTCCCTGGCGGTTGATTCTTCTCACCCATTCCATTTTTTCTTTTTCATTTGCAGGGAACGCGTGAAATGAAACGTTATTGTCTCTCAGCGTGTTGTTGTCGCAACCAAGCACACAACAAGTCTGACCGCCGCCTCGGCACTTCGACGACATCGCGTGCAGTAGTGGCTGCGGTCACTAAGTGACCAACAGGCACGTAACACTTTATATAGCGCACCTGCAACCGCCCACCACCAAAAAATACACGAAATCTCAAACCAAACGAAGTACGCACACACACACACACACACCACAGCTATGCAAACGCAGGAGACAGGAAAGATGGCCGGTCGGTCGGCGCTCGCTCACTTTTCCCATAATGCGTAGCGCGCCCACTAGGTTTTTTTCGCGGCGCTGCGATTTCCGAAATGGTGCATTAACCGAAGAATAAAGAAGAGGAAGAAGAAGCATTCGGTGAGGTGAAGAGAGTTGATTGGTGGAGAAGCATTCGGTGAGGTGGAGAAGAGAAGACGACGACAAGGCTTACGTGGACTAACACCGAGGCTATAAAAGGGCGAGTGAGAGCGATGCACGGGGGGAACAGCAGAGTAGCGGAGGCTCCGGCGGGTCAGGGACACATCGGCTGGAAGAGAGCGGCGCGGCTACTGCTCCGGTGAGCTCGAGTTCCACGGCATCGCATCGTAGACTTCCTGCCGTGCCTGAGCCCGTTCCGGGGAGTCGACGGAGGGCGCTACCACCTGCCTCGGCCAGGGGTATCTCCAGCGCTGTTGCCTCCGATCCGGGTGGTGCCCCCAACGCCAACAACACCGGCATCACCTCCACGGGCGCTTGGACCGGGAGCTTATGCGACGCAGCCAGCGACGCCATTAGCAACGCCAGCCCAAGCCCGCCGAACACCGCCTCGACGCCGGCTACGGGATCCGTACAACGCCGCATCTGCACCGAACCAACCGTGAGCACGAACGCCGACCGCTAATAGTAGAACACTAGTAGTAGACGCTGCTAGCAGTGTGCCCGGGTCGTGTACATTTATAGCCTTTGTGTTTTGTGTTACTTTTGTTAGTTTTGTGTTCTAGTGTGTGTGTCACGTAGGGTGTATTAAATGTGCGTTTGTGTGGATACACCCGTCGCCTAGTCCATTCTTTTGGTCCGAGTGTTCTCCGAGGAAATCCGTGACAAGATTCCACAATAGATCATATTCACACTATCACTTAGGTGATAGAGAAAGGCGCAGAATATAATCAGACTCTATATATAGCTCTCATTGATTTCAAGAAAGCATTCGACTGAGTCGAAACCTCAGCAGTCATACAGGCATTGCGGAACCAGAGTGTGGAAGAGCCTTAATGTCAAAATACTAGAAGATATATATTGTCACCGAGAGGTGAGAGTAGGAAGCACTTAAGTAGGCAAATATGTAGAAAGCGCGGCAGGCACGGCGCAGCCGAAAAACCGATCCACGAGCACCGAAGACAAAGACGACCACGCGGGGCGCCAGCGATCTTATCTGGCTGCATGGCGGCGCCACGAAGTGGCCAGTGGTGTGGCACTGCCCATCCCCTTTAAAAGCCATCAACCTGATGCCGCAGAAGCAAGCAAGAAAGAAGTATAAGCATAGGGAAAAAGAGTTGCAACAGAGGCCCGGGCATTGGCTTATAGCAGCAGGAGCTTTAGTGGGCGTGCTAGGGCTTCATTCTTGCGACGTGTACGATGTCGGATGCTTTCTGGCGTCTGGAGGAGCGAACAGTGTCTCGCGGTGACACTAAGTACGTCAAGTTACTCAGTTTACGCAGTACGTCGCAGGGACCAAAGTACCGGCGTAGAAGGTTCTCGGAGCGACTTCGCTGTCGCATTGGGGTCCAGACCCAAACCTGATCTCCAGGACAACAGACTGCCTCCCTTTAACGAATATTGTGACTCTAGACATCGCGTGCTTGATAGGCAAGGATGCGTTGCCGGGCCAGCTGGCGGGCGGCGTCTGCGTGCCGAACGAAGTCATCAGCGCCTGCGACGGACGGGTGAGCGACGACGTCGGGCAGTAACATGGCGTAGAGAATAGTTGTGACTTTGCGACCGTGTACCAATAGACGCAGCGATGGCGTAGATATAGATCATCCGCCTCGCGTGCAAGAGGACCGAGGTTCAAATCCTGGTGCCGCGCAATTCTCCACCGGGTTTAAAAAAAAAAATCCGCGTGTCGATGGAATCGCATAACCAGGCCTGGAGTGCCGCCTATCTCGGTAACCAGAGCCGACAACGCACTCTCTCACCAGAGCAGGATATGGCCACCCTGGTGTAGTACTTGGCCACAACCTTCTATGATCATACCAATTAACCCTCGGCCCTCAGTCCCCAGCGGCTGCAGAGCAACTGAACACGGCGGCGGTCAGACCTGTGATGCAGCGGAGGGTGCTAATAATCTCTGGCTCCGGACAGGCCGCCATTGGAATCTGAACCTGGCAACGTTTAACGCTAGAATTTTAGCTAGTGAGGCTAGCCTAGCAGTGCTGTTTGAGGAACTAGCGGGAATTAAATGGGATATGATAGGGCTTAGCGAAGTTAGGAGGACAGGTGAGGCGCATACAGTACTAAAAGACGGACACATAATGTGCTATCGCGGGTTAGAGAATAGACGAGAACTAGGTGTGAGATTCCTCATTAATAAGGATATAGCTGGCAACGTAGAGGAGCTCTACAGTATTAACGAGAGGGTAGCAGCTTTAGCAATTAGGCTGAATAGAAGGTACAAGCTGAAAGTGGTGCAGGCCTACGCACCCACATCCAGCCATGATGGCTAGACCGTAGAAAGTTTCTATGAGGACGTAGAATCGGCAATGAATAAAGTAAAATCGCAGTACACTGTACTGATGGGCGACTTCAATGCGAAGGTGGGCAAGAAGCAGGCTGACGACCACGCGGTAGGTGACTATGGGATAGGCTCTAGAAATAGCAGGAGAGAGTTATTAGTCGAATTCGCGGATAGAAATAATTTACGGATCATGAATACCTTCTTCCGCAAACGAGAAAACAGGAAGTGGACCTGGAAGAGCCCCAATGGTGAGATTAAAAATGAAATTGACTTCATACAATGCACTAAACCTGGCATCATTCAGTATGTGGCCGTCCTCGGAAAGGTGCGTTGTAGCAACCACAGAATGTTAAGGTCTAGAATTAGTTTAGACTTGAAGAGGGAACGGAAGAAGCTAGTGAAGAAGAAGACCAATAACGAGTTAGCCGTAAGAGGGAAAGCACTGGAGTTTAGGATAGCGCTGCAAAACAGATATTCGGCTTTAACTGAGGAAGATGATCTTGATGTTCATTCAGTGCACGATAATCTGACATCAATAATTACGGAGTGCGCTGTAGAAGTAGGCGGTAGGACAGTTCGAAAGGATACCGGGAAGCTATCTCAGGTGACGAAAGATCTGATTAAGAAGCGCCAAAACATGAGGGCATCTAACCCTACCGATAGAATAGAACTAATGGAGCTATCAAAGTTAATAAATAAGCGCAAGGTAGCCGACATAAGGAAGTTTAATATGGAGAGAATCGAGCATGCTATAGAGAATGGAGGTAGCCTAAAAACAGTGAAGAGGAAACTAGGCATAGGTAAAAACCAGATGTATGCATTAAGAGACAAGCAGGGGAATGTCATTAGCAATATGGATAAGATAGTTAACGTAGCCGAAGAGTTCTACACAGACCTGTACAGTAGCCAATGTAATCAGAGCGTTAATGAGAAAGACAGCAGTGCACAGCAATGCGTCATCCCGCCAGTAACGAAAGATGAAGTAAAGAAAGCCTTAGAAGCAATGAAAAGGGGAAAAGCAGCTGGGGAGGATCAGGTAACAGCAGATCTGTTGAAGGATTGAGGGGACATCGTGCTAGAAAAACTAGCCACCCTGTATACGCAATGCCTTATGACCTCGACGGTACCAGAAGCTTGGAAGAATGCAAACATTAGCTTAATTCATAAGAAGGGAGACACCAAGGACTTGAAAAATTACAGGCCGATCAGCTTACGATCCGCTGCCTACAAAGTATTTACTAAGGTAATCGCTAATAGAGTCAGGGCAACATTAGACTTTAATCAACCAAATGATCAGGCAGGCTTTCGTAAAGGATATTCCACAATAGATCATATTCACACTATCAATCAGGTGATAGAGAAATGCGCAGAATATAACCAACCTCTAAATATAGCTTTCATTGATTACGAGAAAGCATTCGACTCAGTGGAAACCTCAGCAGTCATACAGGCATTGCGTAATCAGGGCGTAGAAGAGCCTTATGTCAAAATACTGGAAGATATATATAGAAACTGCACAGCTACTATAGCCCTCCATGAAGTCAGCAATAAAATTCCAATAAGGAAGGGCGTCAGGCAAGGAGACACGATCTCGCCAATGCTGTTCACCGCATGTTTACAGGAGGTATTTCGAGGCCTGAATTGGGAACAGTTGGGAATACGAATAAATGGAGAATACCTAAATAATCTGCGATTTGCTGATGACATTGCCTTGCTGAGTCACTCAGGAGGTGAACTGCAAATCATGACCAATGAGTTAGACAGGCAGAGCAGATCGATGGGTCTAAAAATTAACATGCAGAAAACCAAGGTAATGTTCAACAGCCTAGCAAGGGAACAACAGTTCACAATTGGCAGCGAGAGCATAGAAATTGTGACGGAATACGTCTACTTAGGGCAGGTAATGACAGCTGATCCGGATCATGAGAAGGAGATTACTAGAAGGATAAGAATGGGGTGGAGCGCATATGGCAAACTCTCGCAGATCATGAGTGGCAGTTTACCAATTTCCCTCAAGAGGAAAAGTGTACAACAGCATAATTTTACCGGTACTCACCTACGGGGCAGAAACGTGGAGGTTAACGAAGAGTTCAGCTTAAGTTAAGGACAACGCAGCCAGACATGGAAAGAAAAATGCTAGGTGTAACGTTAAGAGATCGGAAGCGGCCAGAGTGGGTGAGGGAACAAACACGGGTTAATGACATCCTAGTAGAAATCAAGAGAAAGAAATGGGCTTGGGCAGGGCATGTAATGCGAAGGCAAGATATCCGCTGGTCCTTAAGGGTAACGGAGTGGATTCTAAGAGAAAGTAAGCGGAGCAGAGGGCGGCAGAAGGTTAGGTGGGCGGATGAGATTAAGAAGTTTGCAGGCAAAGGGTGGATGCAGCTGGCAAAGGATAGGGTTAATTGGAGAGACATGGGAGAGGCCTTTGCCCTGCAGTGGGTGTAGTAAGGCTGCTGCTTCTGATGATGATGATGATGATGATGACCGTGTACCAAACGGAACGGCGTGAAGCGCGTCGTCCCTTGAAGAGCGGTGTTGTATGCGAAAGTCATGTACGGTAGTATTTGTTCCCAGTTCGAATGTTCAGCGTCTACGTACATAGAAATCATATCATCTAGGGTCTTGTTTAGCTTCTCGGTGAGTCCATTTGTTTGTGGGTGTGTGTTGCGGCAACTGGTGCCACTGAGCCACCCAACTTCTTTTGTGAGTGTTGAAGCAAATGCGCGGTCTCTGCTACAAACAACGAAGCTGGCGATTTCGGCAGCGGTTCTGCTGGGGAGTGCTTTCATCTCGCAATAGTGGGTGATGTAGTCAGGGGCGGCCACAATGTATCTGTTACCCAGTGTTGACGTCGGAAAGGGGCCCAGCAAGCCCATTCCGACCTGCTGGAAAAGGACGCAAGGGGGATCTATGGGTCGCAGCAGTCCGGCCGGCTGTAGAGTTGGGGTCTTTTGACGTTGGACTTCGCGTCAAGTCTTAAAGTATTGGTGGAATTTTACAGCAAATCTCGGCCAGTATTATATCTGACGTACCCGTTCCAACGTTGTGGAAAAGAAGAGGTGCCCAGAAGGAAGTTCTTTGGGGCATGCGTACAGGACTTCGTCGCGGGGCACCGCCAGAACCACAAGCAGGTACGGTGTGTCCATGGGGCAGTAGTTCCGCTTTTAGAGGACACCATCCCGAAAGAAAAAAATGGCTGTGGTTTATCTATGGCCAAACCTGGAGTGACGCGAGAGCTACATCCACCTGAATACGTGACTGGTGGGGTTTCAATATCGGCGGCTAAGCGCGCCTTCCGAACAGCGTCCTTCTTACGCCGCTCATCGTGGCGTAATGCACGCTATTCCGTATCCTCGGCTCGCCGCCTCCTATTGGTTTCGTTCCAACGCCGAGCCCTGGCTTCTTTCAGAGCCACCGAGCTCAGCTCGTCCTCTCCTCCGCTCTCAATCTTTCCAACGGCGGCTCCGCCGACAAGAGTGGCAGATCGGGCTAGTTGGTAATTCATTATGCGATACAGCGCGAACAGAGACAGTGACGAATTACCAACTAGCACGACGTGCCACTCTTGCAGGCTCCGCCGAGCCTCCTACTTATAAAGCGGCGACACTTCTCCCTCCAACCACTTCCCCCACCCCCCAATCGACACGGCGCACGCGCACAGCTGTTGCAGCTCGGCTTACCGCCGCAGCAGGAGCTGCTCAGCACCACGTGACCAACCGGCTCATGGCTACGACACCGCCACGGAGGTCAATGAGTGCCCACTGAAGGCTTGAAGAGCTGGCGTAGTGTAGTTCTCGCTACAAAACGGCGACAGCCCGCGCTTGAAGAGGCAGGGTGGGCAGTTCCTTGGAGGTACTCTGTGTGCAGCCGTAGCTCGGCCTCGTTTCTCTTGTTCAGGTATAGGGCCACTCTTGCTCCGTGGCGGTGTCGTGGCCATGAGCCGGTTGGTCACGTGGTGCTGAGCAGCTCCTGCTGCGGCAAAAACAAAAATTTTGTGCAATTGTACTGAGCTTGAAGACTCTGAAATAAGCATTAGTGAGGATTACTCTAAGCGAGTGGTGGAGATTGGGAAGAAATATTGGAACTCATGTGCTGAGGAAACGAAAGAAGGCCGTAAGGCCAAACTTGTTTTTGAAAAAAACTAAAAATAAATAATATATTGTATTGTTTGGACGGGGGCGAAAATGAAAGGTACCAAAAAAACTAGCACCGTTGAAAGCGGCAACTGACACGTGCCAGGGCCTCCTCTATTTTTACAATGCCAGCCGCAACGCCCGCTTCGTAATGGGACACGCTGGTTAGTTGCCGCGCTGCGGCGCTACCCAAATGGCTGGACTGCTTGCATCATGCTTGCCAACGGTCGCGCGGTGTTGGCATTTTTTGTCGTACTCCTGCACTACAGACCTACACCTCGCGTCTGTCAGATTCCTGCTTCGTACCCCTTCTTGCGTAGCTCTCGGTTCATCCGCGGCGCAGCGCTTTTTCCAACGACAATCGGCTGGAGCACCGCAGCTTTGCTCGCCGTTTGCAGCGGTGGGCTCAGGCGTTCGCTCCGCCTATCATTTGAGGACGCTGTACCTTGCCAGACGAATACAGCGTTGCAAGCTGTCACGTTTGTTCGTTTCGTGGCACCATGATTAATGTAAATTGTTTTGCTCCGAGAACTGGTGTGGTCCGCGACGCTGACGAGGTGTCCCCGCAGCTGCACTAAAATGGCAGCAGTTAATTATGGCAAGCACGGCTGCTGCTTTCAATTTTGTGCGAAGTGAGAGCTCGTTTGTAGAAAAGAAGGGGGCGTTCACGTGCCTTTATTTACACATATTTTCAACTCTTTACAGCAATAGCATATACAATACTTTGCATGTTTCTGCTGCTATATACATTGCAGCTCTGTGTTTATAGCCATTTACTTTTCTAGAATTTGTGTATTTGCTTGTATTGACACATATTTACAGACATAAGAAATATGCATTGTAGCGCAGCCAATTTTGTACGCTCGAGGAGTACAACGCATCTCGTGCGCGAGCGGAACATAACAACAGTGAACGAAACAAAACACACCAACGCCAGTCTGGACAACCAGTTCGTACGCCCTCGTGTGTTTGATCGCCCTCTCCTGCGGCGTGAAGGGGCAACGAGGGTAGAATAAACGCTGATGCTGCGCCAAAGAAACGCTGCTTTGTGGTTTGGCCTTTACGATGGCTGCGCCTGAAGACGTGGTCAAGCGGACTTGATTTCGATTTTATCTGCCTCCTTCCCTTCCATGGAAAGTGAGAGTAGCGCAAAACGGGACAAAGGGACCGAGAAAGACAGACACAACACAGGCGCTGTTGTGTCTGTCTTTCTCTGTCCCTTTGTCCCGTTTTGCGCTACTCTCACTTTCCATGGATCACCGTTACCGACTCGCCCAAGTTTCTATCCTTCCCTTCCAGTGCTTTTTTTAGTTTTTCATCATTTTATCAGCGCCTGGTTGTAGTCAAGACCAGGCAGAACGTCCGCGATGCCTCCGCATCAGCTGCTGCGCCCTGCATTGGCGACTGGTGTTCTTTTCGCTTCTTAAAACAATCGTATCTGCAGTATGCCACGCACAGAGAAAAATCTTTATCTAGTTGCAACAATGACAGCTGAGCGTTCAAAAAGTAGAGCTAAGACATGAAAGCTACTGCTACTTTACAGTTTCAAAAAATGCCTTCTCGGGAAGATATATTATTCCTTCTTTATTTCATTCTCCCATTTTTCTTACTCAACATGACTGAATCGCAAATCAACAGACTAAAACGTATTACTAACTACCTTTACTCTCTGATTTCGTATTTCAGCCAAGCAGTTTCAATACCTCTCCCGGAATGTCTCAGCGTTGTAGCTATAAGACAAACATGATTCGAACAAGTCGCCACAGCCTTTTGTTGCAATGCCAACGCGGCTGCACCGAACTCTCAGTGGCTCATTTTAAAACCAGCGCCTGCAGCGGCTCCGTGGCGAGCAGCGCAACGAACGGCGCGCTCTATGGCGCGTAAATACCTGACAGGCAGCCTGATTGCTATGTGTAAAGCTCCTTGAAATTGAAAGTAGCGACACTCTCCTCCACTCCCGCGCTTTCTTCCTCGATTATCCTCGCCCGCCAGCCGTGTGCGCTGCGCACGGCTGCGCGCTCTCCGGACCGATGTGTTCGCCGACACACGAGCGCACCGAAGTGTGCGCTTTATTTTACGCTCTATTATTAAACACAACCACAAGAAAGTGATGCGACATCCGTGACTCTGCCAAGAACCACATTGATCACTTTCTCGTTCGAGCAAGAAAAGCACTAAACTTGAGCGCTTGCGGCATGAGTAATCAAACCTCACTCCGTGCTCCTCAATACGGTTTTGTATTCAATATTTTTTAGCTCTCTGACGCTCCGCTAAATGTAGTTTGACCTAGCACTATGTTTTCGCGGAAATACTGTTTATGACGCGGTTATTTTGCAATCGAACGAGGTAAAATTTGCGGTAATTTAGGTAACGAAGTCGTTTCACGAGTGAGTGAATGGCTGCGAAAATGCTGGGAAATTTTCTTTAATGCGCGTTATGCATTTTTTAGCAGGTTTCGGACCGAAAATTTTAAGCTTGGTTCGTCAGTGTGATGCACACACCGCGGATTTATTGCCTTCATTACAAATTTTGCGGCTGCTTGAAAGAGAAGAGCTTTATTTTCTAGCTTTTAAGTTAACTTTATTAACTACTGCAGAAGCGGGCCTGGCCAAGGGTTTGGCTTAAAATATTAGGGTGATTGCAGGTGAGGCCCATTGTACGGCGTTTTCACCTTCCTCAAGTGAGAACGCAAGTCTGCGTGAATAACAGAAACTGCAGTGCCCGTGTCAATCAAAGCCTCTAGCTATAAACCGTCAAACCCACACTAAAACCATATTATATTGGTGCTCCGGACGTATTTGTCGGTGCCCGAAGCTCGCAGCTTTCCCTCCAAAAACTCCACTAGCTAGTTTTTCGAGCGCAGGTCAGGCGCCGGAGAAGCCGGCCGGAGCGGAGAGGAAAAGCGGCGGTACGGCTAAGGGGATCGAGCTCTAGTGGGGCGATAACCACGAGGCGGAGCAGAGCTGGCGGAAGCTGAAGAAGAACGTCCCGAAGAGTCAGTGAAGGCACGGAGTTTATGAGAGGGACCGCTAGTAGTGTAGCCGCCTTCGAAGGTTTCATAACCGCGACGTTCGTCGTGAAGGTGCCGATGGTAGAAGCGGGAAATATGTCTCCGGAAGCCGCAATAGTAATTCGGGCGGCTGGGCCACCTGAGCGAGTAGAAAGGTGGCGTTGAGGTTGGAAGTGCCAAAGCTGTGACATGGTCGCGTGGTGGCGCTGGCGTTGGAGGTGGACAAAAGACAGGTGGCATGGCAGTGACCTGAGCGTACGTGGGTGTAGGGAGAACAGTAGGGGTGTCTGGTGCCAGAGAGCAGGCTACTGACGCCAAATCTTCTTCGATAATGCTGCGGAGGCCAGCACCAGCAGAGGACGGAGCAGGAGGCGCAGATGCGATGAGGCACAGAGAACCGTGTGCGAGATGTTCCTTACGAATGAGTGCACGAATGAGGGCACGCCGGTCGGCGTCGGCGGGCAAAAGGGAGGCAGCCGGGACAGGTTGTAAGCGAATGGATTGCAGCTGATCGAGGCGTTGGCAGGTCTCGATGATGGCATTGGCGGTCGCAGGGTTTCGGACGGCAAGGGCATTGAACGCCAGAGAGCCGATACCCTTCAGGACTTGGCGAACACGGTCAGCCGTTGGCCATGAAGGCATTGACACGCCGGCAGAGAGCAAGTACATCCTCAATATAAGAAGTGTACGACTCGGCGGGGCGCTGGATGCGGTCGGTCAGCGAGCTTCTTTTGGGCTACTTAAGACCAAACTGCCGGAGAGCCAAAAATCTGTTGCAACTGCTGTTTGAAACTTGTGCAGTCGGGAATATCCTTCTCATGATTTAAGAACCATGTGCGTGCAACATAAGTCAAACAGAAGGACACATGCAGGAGCTTAAGTCGTCCCAGCGGTTAACCGAACTCAGGCGGTCGTAGTGGTCAAGCCAGTCGTAGACGTCGTCGCCGTGGAGGCCAGCAAATATCTGAGGGTCTCGTTGACGGCTGCTCACGGTCCAAGTTGCGGGGGCAGAAGAGGGCGAGCGGGAGGAACCCGGGCAGTCGGGGTTCTCCTCTTGGGAGATGACGGTGAGAGTTCACAAGCGGCGACCGGAAAGCAGCTCCAGGGTGCAAAACCACATAGGTTTATAACCTCAGGATTTACAGCCTGAGTTACGGCTGTGATAAGACACATGGGGTGAAAAAAGTGGGCGTGTCCTGAGGCTATAAATCTATGCGGTTTTGCTTCTGCAATAAACAATTGGAAGTTTGCGCCTGTCCGTCGTATCCTTGCCTGTTTTGATTTGTCTGTGTGAATTTATTTGCACCAAAGTGGATTTTTTCCGGGGCTTCTAGAAATGCTAAACGAACTAGCCCAGCAACATGCCTTACAGAGTTATAGATATAGTACCTAACACTGGGCGTCGTCTTCAATGAAAAAATGACTTGGTATGACCATATCAATTTTACTGCCAGCAAACTGTCGCAAATTATTGGTTTATTTTGCAGATATCGCCAACTAATGCCAACTAGAGCATTGCTGGCCGTATATCATTGATTCTTTTGTTCTCGCCTCAATTACAATAATTCAGTGCGGGGGAAAAACGTCGCAACAGAACATCAATAAGCTACCCGTATTAAAGAAAAATTTTCGGAGAATACTTGAAAGCGTTCCTAGATCATTCCATACCGAAGAACTATTTAATAAAAATAAAATATTTTCGGTAACTAAATTGTACACCTTTCGCTTAAGCTACGCCGTGAAGTGCGAAATTATTGATCACAAGTCCTTCCTTCATGAACTGTCGAACATTGAAGTAAGCTATAAAGTACATAACAGAAGAAACGTCTATCAGTGGCATATTAAAACATACAGAACAACATATAACTACCAAACACTTGAAAACTTATTACCGCGTCTACTAAATGCTATTTGTCTCTGTAACGTTGACCTAAAAACCACCTCACACAGAAAGCTTTTAGAATATTTTTTTATTTACAGGCACTGCAGTGAACTTGTGAAATAAGTTGACTGCTTTGCACTTTTCATTGCTTTGTTTGTCATTTTATTTTCCTTACGGGATGTACCCATCGCTATGACTTGCAACATTTTATTGTATTTGTATTGTATTGTGATTTCGAAGTGTGCCATTGTTTTGTTGCCAAAGTTCGCAGCAGGGTGTCCATGGCGAAATCATGCGGTACAAGAGGCCGCTTTTACTATGGGCACCCTGTAACCATTTGTATCGTGATGGTGAAAATATAAATAAATAATAAAAAATACCGACCAGATACCTGCTATAAAAATGTATGACGCGCTTTAAAGAAAATTTCACAGCATTTTCGCAGCCACTCATTCGCTCGTGAAACATCTTTACCTAAATCACCGCAATCTTTACCTCGCTCGATTGCAAAATAACAACGTCATAAACAGTATTTCCGCGAAAATGTAGTGCTAGGTCAAATCTACATTTAGGGGAGCGTCAGTGTGCTGAAAAACATTGAATACACAAAAGTAACACAAATCATAGGCTAATAAAAACTGCCGTATTGAGGAGGACGGAGTGTGCTTTGATTGTTCATGTTGCAAGCGCTCACGTTTAGTGCTTTCATTGCTCGAACGAGCAGGTGATCAGTGTGGTTCGTGGCAGAGTCACGCCTATCGCATCACTTTTTAGTGGTTGCGTTTAGCAGAGCGTGAAAAAAAGCGCACTCTTCGGCGTGGTCATCTGTGCCAACGAACACATGGGGCCGGCGAGCGCGCGATGGCCTTCGAAGCGTGCGGTGCGCAGCATGCACAGCCGGCGGGCGAGGATAGTAGAGGGAGGATAACTTCTTTTCCCCATTTATTTTCCCCCAAGTAGTCTAAATTATTCCGGATCCCTCCGCTACGGCACCACTTTCTTCCTTTCTTCTTTCACTCCCTCCTTAATCCCTTTCCTTACGGCGTGGTTCAGGTGTCCAACGATATATGAGACAGATAGTGCGCCGTTTCATTTCCCCAAAAAACCAATTATTATCATTATTATTAATATAATCAAGGAGGAAAGCGCGGGAGTGGAGGAGAGTGTCGCTACTTTCAGTACCAAGGGGTTTAGCGGCGGCGCCACCATCGCCACGTCCCCGCGGCCCCGCCATGGCCCCGCCACGGCCTCGCCACGCTGAAGGCTCGAAATGCTACCATAATGTAGCTATCGCTGCAAAAAAGTGCTCCGCTGTACAGAAAAACCCGCTGGTAACGCGTTGTCGGAGGGCTTTCCTCAAAATGAGCTCCGGATTAAATGCCAGAAACAGCGACTGCGTATGACGACTGTCACATTCTTGGTGATGGAAAGTTAGGCCATGCTATGCACGAGAACGAAATCGTTTTTGTAGCGACCGCTGCATTACGGTAGCATTTCGAGCCTTCAGAGTGGTTGCGCCACCACGCTATCACGTGGGTGGTCACGTGGTGCGGAACAGCTGCCGGCGGCGCGCGGTTCGTCATGTGGTAGGTCACGGGACCAGCCACGTGGTGCGGAGCAGCTGCTGCTGCTGGCCGCGCTGAGCGGCTGCCCGGCGAAACCGCGCTGCCACACCTGTGCGTATGCGCCGTGTCAAGTGGGAAGATGAAGGAACGCCCAGCGAAACGGAGCGGCAAAAGACTAACTTTGCAATTCAACTGATCAAGTTCCACACGGTCAGCTGTAGCTATCGCGTCACTCCAGATTTAACCAGAGCTAAACCACCGCCAATTTTTCGCAACTAGTGCTTCTGCTGTGTTCTTATTAAATATTCCGTAATGTGTATGCATACTTCCTCCATTCACTCGGAAGTAATATGATCTAGAGCGGAAATAATCCGTATTGTAATTATGTGCTTTGCGTAGTACATGCGCATGCGTCTTTGGATAGCTTCTGCCCACAATGTTCACTGCAGATATATCAGTCCAGGTGCCGAAGAAATAAGTATTATGTAAAACACTTTCTGTTAAACATATCTATTGCATACTTACAAAGAATGCAGCTTAGAATGAAAAAGTGGCTTTTTGGGTGAGCACAAATACATACATTATATTTTAATGACAAACTGCACACATTGCCCCTCTGAACATTGCTGTCGGATTCATCTGAAAGGCATAAAAAAATCCTCATTTAGTAGTAACACAACCCCAATTATAAATTTCACAAATACATTTCAACCGTCCGCTATTGAACATTCGGCTTTCGTAAAAGCTTGCCAAAGCCACTTACTGAGAAGCAAACAATTATGATTCTTTGCCCAAAATTCATTTGTCCTAGCAGTCAACACTAAAATCTACCCGTCCAGGAAGAGGCAGATAAAATGCAATTACTTGGGCGCCACTGTGTGCATGAAACTCTTACGGTTGTCCAACATTTTGTGCAAATAGAAAGCAGCTCAGGATGGGTGCCAAATACCATTCGATGCAGATGCCTTTCAGTACATAATACTCAATTCACAACTTAGCGGGCAAGCAATATTGGTAACATCTTAGAAAGGCCGAATTGCCCTCAAGCATGATGATGATTGTGATTTTATGTGGCTAAAGGTTATCTGCGGCCAAAGAGCGCGAAGGCACAAGGTATTTTCTTCCTCTCAAGGTGGAGCCAAAGACCCATTTCCCAAGCATTTTACCCTAAAGAAGCCGAGCACCAGGCCAGGGGAAAGCTTGTAGCCATTGCATCACCGGTAGGTACCCGGCACTTGCCCACAAGCAGTCAAGAAGCGCACTTCCCCATAACCTTATGCTTTCACTCACAGTTTCTATTTTCTAAGCAAGCCGCCGCGGTGGCTCAGTGGCTATGGCCCTCGGCTACCGACCCGAATGACGCGTGGTTGATCCTCGGCCTCGGCGGTCGAATTTCGATGGAGGCGAAATTCTAGAGGCCCGTGTACTGTGCGGTGTCAGTGCACATTAAAGAACTCCAGGTGGTCGAAATTTCCGGAGCCCTTCACTACAGCGTTTCTCATAATCTGAGTCGCTTTGGGACGTTAAACTCCCACGAACCAAACCAAATCTTTACCTAAGCATGTGCAAGAAAATGTACCAATCTCTGATGTCAATGAAAATGCAGTCATAGATACCGGTCGCAGCCCACTAAGGTATTCCAATATCTCTGCAGTGTGCCTCGCGAGAAACGTATGGTCAAGTTTCCAGAAAGGGCTCTTTGCAGAAATTTAACCGAAGGCCATTGCCATGTGAGCCTTTTCAAAATGATAACCCAGAAAGACGAAGTGTCCTTATGCGTCTGATGCAAAGAAAGGACGAAGCCATGAGTCTTGCTGCTTCTTCAGCAGCTCTGATACGTTTGTTACTGTTACTGCTCCGGACAGCTTGACTCCTTTTCTACATTTTCTGAAATCATTCCATATCTGAAAAGATCTCGTTCGCAAGCATTTTGGCACTAATGGAAAAGCAAAAGCCTAGCGAAGACCTCGACTGTGACTCAAGCAATGTGATTTACAAAATTCATTGTGAGGTGTGTGGAGAAGAGTATACTGGTCAGACCAAGACATCATTTCGCTTCCGCTTTAACAACCACAAAGCTCACGTGCCATCATTACACAGCTTACCCCTTTCCAAGCACCTGCGTTTGCCATTACACAGTTTCGAAAACATCGGCGTCATCCTTCTCCAGTCCGGGTTCCCTAGCACCTATTACAGGAAACAAAGGGAGTCATACCTCATCCACAAGTTTGGCACGTTCTCCCATGGCATGAACGTTACTTCTGGAAGGCACTCCTGCTTGAAGGAGACAACGTAGGAAATTTCACCCGTCATAGGTTTTGGACAGCATTATAAATCAAAATACGCCGGATGTTGTTCTTGACAACTTCAACCACACTCAAAACGGCTGGGAATGTAGCTGGTTATCTTCTCAGTAATCCACTTTGTCCAACTTAAAGCCAGCATCCATGTTCTATCTGGAATAGACACCTATATTCTTACTCTATCACCTAGCCCACTGGGACCACGCGACAGCCCCGCCGGCCGCAAACCTTTCACGGTTTCCGCACACATGTATTATCATTATTATTAGTTTTTTTTAACTTTTGTTTGATAATTTTCTTCTATTCTGTGCTATGTCTTCCGCGCCTTATTCATTCTCATTAATCATTTGGCATTTGTTTGGCGCCACATTCTATTCTCATTTTTTGTGTGTTAATATTTTCTTCTTTCAAAGTTCTCTTGTCCTAATAATTTTTGTGCTCTTTTTCCCTTTCGTTTTCTCTCCCAAATTCCTCTATGCCTTCTCATTACGCACTCGGGCTTCGCTCTGTATTTTTTTGTCTTTTTTCCACACAGCTGCTACTTTTTCACGGGAAGCGCACTCCCGGACACGGGTTGAAACGGCCTAGTATATTTATGGGAAGAAGGGCGCCAGGATGTCTGGTAGAAAAGCCCGACGGAAGAGCCTACCGAAGAAAAGAAGCAAAGATACGCATACGACACGGTTGCAGGTTGCCGCTGGGGCTCGCAACAAGTGTCTCTCGCGTTTCACCAGAACGTCCAAAAAAGGCAGACGGTCATCTACTTCCGCTTCCGTTTCTGTCACCGCTGCGAACTTGACAATGGAGTCACTGGAGTCCCGCGCCCTTTCATGCTTCACGCCGCGCCCGAGTCTTTCTTCGTTATGTGGACGACTGTTTCTGCATAATCAAGAAATCGGCTGTGAATACATTCCTTTTGCACCTGAACAGCATGGAACCGGCCATACAGTTTACCACGGAAGATGAAGTAGATGGCCGTCTGCCTTTTTTGGACGTTCTGGTGAAACGCGACGGCCCTGGAATATCATTCTGTGCATTACGGACACGCACACAGGCATGTACCTCAACTTCAGTTCCGTACACCCGACCTGTCACAAGAAGTCCGTTGTTGCCTCGCTTGTCCGCCGATCGGAGAACCTCTGCTCTACGCTGGAAGAGAAAAAGACAGATCTGGACACCGTTCGCCGCGACCTGATGGCTTCGGGCTATCCCAGTTCTATTATGCGAAAATCCGAGAATCGCCTAGCTCATCCGCTGCCACAGCAACCCCAGCGAGAGAAGAAGAAAAGGATTCCGATACCCTACGTCCCCGGAGTAAGTGAAAGTTTATCCCGCATATTCCAGTCGTACGAAGTCGACGTCACACATGTACCCACGCAGAAGCTGCGACACGCGTTGGTTACAGTGAAAGACAAGATAAAGAAGGAGAGGTTCCCGGGCATCGTGTATAGGGTTCCCTGCGCTGATTGTGAGCATGTCTATATCGGTGAAACAGGTGATTTTCGGAAAAGATTGCAGCAGCACCACAATGATGTCAAGAACAAGCGCGTGGCAACAAACGCACTGGCTGATCTTCCTATCTCCGAGGGCCATGACATCGACTGGGACGGCACGAAGATAATCGGAAGAGAAAAGAGCAAGACGACAAGGCTTTACCTAGAATCTTTTTATATCCAGACGACGGCAAACACGCTTAATTGCAACGAAGGCAATCTACCCCCGATATACTCCCGCTGCTTGCGTCATACCATGAAACCTATATAACTTACCTTCACTCCTGTCTTTCTTTCATTGTGAACAAGGCCCCCTAAGCCGGTGCCGAAACATCATCTTTTTTAACGATTGGTCGGCGCTTGAAGATTTTCCGCCAATCCTTTGACTCTTGTAAACATGCAGTGTATGGACCTCCTGCATGTTTGTAAACAAACGAGGTGGCGCTGCAGTCGCTAGCGAGCTCGTGGTAGGCAAAAGGTCGGGGAGCGGCGTCGTGGATAGGTGTTGTGCGCGGCTTTTCAAGGCTTGTAGGCGCGTTTCCAGTTTCTGCTTATCATAGCAATGGTCGATGCTTTCAACTTAGTAGTTTGTCGAAGTACACGAGCTCGATTTGTCCACGTGCGGCCTATAAAGAGAAATAGTTTGCCACTGTGTATTGTATATATGGTTTGTAGTAAACATGTAGAAAGCGTTCCTGCCATTTATTTATGCGCTAGGCATTGAATAAAACAAGTTTTGACACTCTGCACTAGCTGGAATGATTTTACTTCGGGACAGTAGTGAGGGGAAGTGCTGGCGTTGTTTCGTCGGAGCAGACATGCGCTCATCGTCTGCTGACATACGTACGTGTCGCGCTGCGCGAAAAGTGGGGACAGCGTCGTGTCCCCGATCTCCTGTCTCGCTTAGCGCTGTTTTTAGCCGCATGACCACGCACCAGCTAGGCCGACTTGTCCTCTTGTTAAGCTGGTCGATTTGGTGAAATTTTTGATTTCTAGAATTATTTTCTTTCCTAGCCCTGAAGTCTAGTTTCGTGAAGAAAAATTATAGCAAAATATTGAGTACAAATTTATAAATTCCGCTTTTTAGAAGTGTAGTCGTCAAAAATTGTGAGGTAATTTCTTTGATTTCAGTGCCGCATTTCTTTGACCAAAGCGAAAGCGAAGATGCCATAAACAGGGAATAAACTTTAAGGTTCGTTTTCTGACCTCTCACATTTTCTGCAACTGGATCACTCACCTTCGTAATTCGCATGAAAATCAAATGATTCCATTTGTCGCAAACTATTCCTGAGACGTTGAGGAGCGTAATAAATCTCTCGATATTTTTCCCTACACGTGCAGTATTGTGTTAGTTATTTTTTGTAAGAAATGTTTTCATGTAACTATGCATGCATAAGTATACTGATCATATAGAAGAAGAACTAATCGCGTCATCATACAGAACAGGGCTTTATGCACATGCTGGCATAAAAAAACTGCGCACTATCTACTCAATTATTTGAGACCTAGCTTGGGGGGACTTGACGACGGTGTTAATTATAATTACCCAGAACTGCACCAGGTATAGCTATAAATAAAAGGAATGACTGAAACTAGCGTAGGAATTTCATATTTGCACCCAGTTTAGTTACATATCGCATGCATGAATAACGAAAACACTTTTCATGCCGCGTCCCCTCTCAATCTCGCCACGTGTCTGTTAGTAGCACGCCTGCGGCTGCTTCTTTCCAAACAAGCTTCGCGATCATGTATTACCTCATGAAACATGACACATGCATGATGCAATGAAAAAGCATATGGCGTTTAGCACACTTAAGGTACGCTATTCTAAGCACACCAACGCGACCGCGGAAGATTGACACAACTTACCAGACTTCTTTCTACTCGAATGAAATAATTACGTCGTCATATCAAGAAACAGTTTCAAGTAACTATTAAATGTCACAAAACGCGCCAATTAAACATGGTGTGCTATTAACAAAAAAAACGCATTCCTTGGGGGCGAGTGAACCTGTCGGCGCCCCGTGCACTCCGGCTCAAGGTGATAAGTACGTGTGCAGCTACATATGTCTTTTTTTTCCTTGAGCAATTATCAGCCTACTATCCTGAAGTTCAGGTGAATGAACGCAGTAACTTGCATGCTATTAAGTGCATTGAGTGGCAGTGCCTATCGACTCCCAGACTTCGCGCTTTACTACCGTGGCCCAATGCCTGTTAGCCAGTTTCCGAATGCGGCATTTATGCGCGAGAAACCTATCGAGGCTAATTTAATATTTTTTATGTTACTCCGCGGATCCAGCAGTGACGCAGCTGGTCAATATATGCTGCTTCTGCAGTGCACAGGCTTGAAGCAGCCGCCGGTAGCTGCGGCAGCTGCGGTAGGCACGGGCAAGCGGAACCTGTTTTGCCTACCATGCGAAAGTCGCTGCTAACATCAGCGCCACCGCATCTTCGTGACGTCGCGGGGTGAAGGAGGTCCATAGCAAAGAAGAGCTTGTGTCGCCTTACTCTGCACCCTTTCCAATTGGCATTTTCGTACATCACTCTACTCCACAGACCTTGTTGTTCAATTTCCTCAACACTCATTCATTCTTTTTCTGGTGGAGAACTGTGGCGGCACAAGGATTTGAACCATGGGTCTCCTGCACGCGAGGCGGATGTTCTAGCTCTGCGTCAGCGCAGCATCCACTGAACTGGCCACTATAGTGGCCACTGTACTACACCCTGAACGCCTAGTGGCATCGGTGGTGCTCATCTGTATGCAGCAGTAATGAGAGAACAAGAGTAGCACACGAATTTTATTCAAGAAAAAGTCATTCAAACACAGCACAAAGCTATTTTACCTATGGTATTAGCAAGTGTTGTCAAAGTAAAGTGGTGCAACTTGCTATCTTTAAGTGTGGTTGTTTGCAGAATCCTGTTGTGTTGTATTGCCAGGAATATTTAGGTAGTGCTAACTTAAATACAAATTTGACCAGTGTTTCGACAGAAAAGCTTTCTTTTATAGTCAAAGGAGCAGTGTGCATGTGATGGGCATTGCTGAGGTGGTCAGAATTTATGCATACTATGGTATTTTCCCTTCATGGTAATTTTATTGTTTTCATCTAAACTGTGTGTAAACATTGTACCACAAGGTCTCGTGGACTAAGTTTCACTTGCACAAGGTTAATGTGCCTGAAGTATTTCACTTTTTTTTACCTCTAATGAAAAATTGTCTCTTGGTTTATTGAACATGCCTAAAGCTGTTACCTCACTTTGTAAACATGAACATTGCCATGTATCACACAGAAATGTTACTAGTGAAAGGGGGACATCACGCCACAGGACGTAGTCTCAAATTCCAGGTCTAGTACCTTGCCACAGCATCTTTCCTCTCTTTTGGAGTCATAGCATTCTAGATTGAGTCTTCCAAAAAAAAACCAATTGCATGGGCAAGCACTGGCAGCAGGAGTCTGAAGTTAATGCTGCCTCCAAAGAGTGTTATATACCAGAATGATAGTCATGACACATAAAATCAGAACTGTCTTCAGTTTCTAACCTGCATGGACTCAGAACACTGGTTCCTCTAGCAAAGAAAAAGTAAACAATGGGCAAAGAAGTGAGCACCCTGGTATAGTATGTGTGCTGCTCAAGAACATGAGGCAGTGCTTAGTTGTTCAATTAAGGGGTCAGCTGGCAGGATGCTGTAAATGTAATGGGTGCTTGTCACATTGGAGTATGGCTATGTTTTAGGATATGCGTAAACACAGAGGGAAAGCTGTCAGCAGTTTTCAGAAACTTTTTAGGATTCGCGCTGCACGCAAAAAGAATGTCGGTGATGCATGGAAACGTTCACAAGCAGAAGTACACAGGGCAGCGTTCACAAGCAGAAGTACACAGGGCAACTTTGCCCTGTGTACTTCTGCTTGTGAACGTGTCCTTTCTACTTGTTTTCCACGTCCCATCCAGCAACCGGCCCAACAAGCTACGCTTCTTCAATAGAATGTCAGTGACAACTGCTAGTACCCATTCTTTTTTTTTACACCAGCAACAATGTCCTGTGTGGAAGGTTACCTGTAGCATTGTTCCGTTTAAGTTCCGTGTAGTTTTCATGCAAGAATTGATTGCTTCAGGCACAGCACGTATAAAAAGGTAAAAGTTCGAACCAGTGTTTATCAGGCCTGCCTTTTTTTGCTCTGCAGTTCTTTATTTTTCAGCAAAGTGTGAATAGTCCACGAAGGAAAGTTGTGACCATTTGCATGTGTTTTCCTTCTTTTTTTAGCAAGCACCTCAAGCAGATCACCGCCACAGAAACAACACCGCATGGAAGAGGCGAAATTGGAAAAGGTGCTGTTAAATATGCAGCGCAAAAACGAAGAATTTTTGACGAAGCAAGCAGACATACAATTTGAACAACAAAAACAACTGCTTGCAGATGAAAACAAGCACATGCAGGAGCTCCTGCAAGGTGTTTCCACCACCTTTCTGCAGGGCACACAAGCTTTAATGGGGCAGTTTTTTCTCAGCAGGCAGCATTGGTGGGTATCCCTACAACACATGCCCAGCTTCCCACAATTTATGGGACCACCAAACATGAACTTGCAACACCAATTTCTACCACCGCCACCAGCCACCAACACACCACTAAGACCTAAACACTGAGGTGAACTACACCCGTAACCTTACCACCTTTTTAATTTCTTTTAATCACTTCGAGGGTACAAAATAGCTACTGATGGCTCCTTAACGTGCAGCAGCCTCGGAAACAATAAAGGACACTGAGGACAAATCCATCCAATCATTGTTTTGATACAAATTATGGTTTATGGGGGTTTAACGTCCCAGAGCGACTCAGGCTATGAGGGATGCTGTAGAGAAGGTCTCAGGAAATTTCGACCACCTGGGGTTCTTTAACGTGCACTGACATGGCACAGTACACATGCCTTTAGAATTTTGCCTCCATCGAAATTCGACCGCCGCGGCCGGCATCGAACTCGCCTCGTTCGGGTCAACAGCTGAGCGCCGTAACCACTCAGCCACCGCAGCGGCTGATTCTTTGCCTCTTTCTGGCTGTATTGACATTTCTCTAGCACCAAAAGATGCATTTGTTGCAGAGAAAATTGGATTTAAAAAATTTGCCAGCAGTCAATTCTAATTTGTGACATCCGCACTTTCTGCCACCGGGCTGCCATCGTGTACAAGTGAATGGTGGTGTAGCTTAGCGTCTGGGATCCGCGCCCAAAAATCTGTTGATACATGCATTCCACTTCCTAAATCGGCCGCTGACGGCAACGCCTGTTTTTCTTTTCTAGCTTACAAAGGCTCCAATTTTGGTGAGAATGGCCGCTTTGTGGTTTGAGCACGGTACCGTTACAATACAGGCCAGCTTCTATTTGTTCTCAGTGTCCCGTTATTCTACCCTATGTTACGTTTCGCCTACGACGCGCGGTATAGCCGGCGCGGATGCAACGGACGCCGGCGCTTCGTTCAAAGTGGCGGTCATTTTGGCCCGTTCAGCGCTGCCGCAACGCCTCCCGCCAAGCGCGTCCAGGCAGGTTTCAATGCCACGTGTCTTCGTGTGTGCGTGTGCATGTTGGTGCCCACGCTTGTCAAAGCGCGGAAGCCGGGGAGAGGAGCTCCCCAACTGGGAGGCGAGGAGGTCTGACCGGCGCCGGCCCGGCGGACGCGTCACGTCACGTCTCAACGTGTCCGTGCGTCGCCGTCTCGTGCGCCTCATCCCGAGACGTTCCTTCTTGCCCTCGACTCCGAGGGTATAAAGGCAGCTGCCCCGGACGCCAAAGGGAGGATTCGATTTCTTCCGTCGAGTATCGTGGTCGCCCGTTTCTCCACTTCGGTCGACCTGACCGGCTGCTCTTTTGCGATGCTAGAATAAACAAGTTGTTCTGTTGGCTGTCGACTCATCCTTTGCCAGGACCTTCGGATGTTTCCAGCTGTGCCCCAGGCCGCCAGGGCAACGCTACCCTTGGGGCTTGCGACCCATTTGCAACAACTGGTGGCAGCGGTGGGATCCCGACAACGGAGGCCAGCAGCGAAGATATGCGGTCGACTGTATGCTGAGCAGCACAACGACCATCCGGGAGCAGTGCAACGAGCCCTGTGTGATGACTGGTTGCCTGCAGCGGAACGACTGTGCTGAATTCTTGGCTGCGAGGTTTGGTGAGTGCGGGACTTTCTTCTTCCGAGTTTTGCCAGGCTTTTGTTTGTGTCAGAAACAGAGCTGGTAATTGTGGTTGTCGTTGCTGCCGGGTTAGTTTGCGGCAAGACAATAGTAGGCAGTAGAGAAAGCAGCATTCGGAGCAGCCATGGATTTGAAGTCGTTGCGCAAACCGAAATTGCTGGAGCTTGCAAGAGAGTTGGGTCTGGATGTCTCAGACAAACTCAGAAAACCAGAACTGCTAAGGGCTTCTCTTGAGTTGGAGGCTGAGGATGACGAGCTGTCGGAATGCCTTGAGACCATTGAGGAGAGGGCAAAAAGACAGGAGCGCGAACGTAAAGAGCAAAAAGAGAAAGACGAGCGCGAACGTAAAGAACAAAAAGATAAAGAGAAAGAAGAGCGCGACCGTCAACACGCTTTGGAAATGAAGCGTCTCGAGGTAGAGATGGAACGCGCTCGTAATGGAAGTGAGGCACACGGTGCAGGAGAACGAGTATCGTTCAAAATCACTGACCTGATGCGGCCGTTTAAGCTTGGAGAGGACATTGGTTTGTTCCTGGTTAACTTTGAGCGAACGTGCGAGAAGCAGGGGTTCTCTCGGGAAACGTGGCCACAGCGCTTGCTCACTTTGTTACCCGGCGAGGCGGCCGGCGTAGTCGCTCGCTTGAAGAGAGAGGAAGCAGAGGATTTCGACCAAGTGAAATCGAATCTGCTAAAAAAGTACAGGCTGTCAGCAAAGGCGTTCCGTCGGAAGTTGCGGGAAAATGAAAAAGGCAGAAGTGAGTCATATACAGAGTTTGCCTACAGGCTTATGTCAAACATGCAGGAGTGGCTCAAAGAAGAGAAAGCGTTTGGTGACCACGAGAAAATTCTGCAGTGTTTCGGGCTGGAACAGTTTTATAGTCGGTTACCTGAGAACGAGCGGTACTGTGTCTTGGATAGGCCAGACGTTAGTACAGTGGCTAAAGCCGCCGAGCTAGCCGAGGAGTTTGTGACGCGTCGGGCTCGCGGAGCTAGGGACGGTCAAAAGGGTGAATTTGGCTCCAAGTCTGAGAGGCCGAAGTTCACACCCATGAGAGCAAGGGGGGACACACGTAGTGCGGATGCGAGTGAAAGCAGTCCGACCAAACGTAAGGAGACGGCGGCAGCCGAAGCCGAACGCAGGAAGCGGTTCGAGACGAGGTAAGCGCGCGTGTGTTATACGTGCCAGAAGCCGGGTCACTTTTTGGCGCAGTGTCCAGAAACAAAAACAAAAGTCATGTTTTTGTCATTATGTAGCACTGACGAGAGCATGAAGCTTCTCGAGCCTTACATGCGAGACTTCCTCGTGAACGGGAAAGAGTGCCGAGTGCTTCGTGATTAGCAGCTACAATGGATGTAGTTCACCCCTCTTCGTAGAACCCGATATGTTCACGGGCGAGTGCGCATGGATCAAGCAAGCCGTGGAAGCTCATAGCGTGTGTCTGCCCGTAGCAAAAGTGCTTATTGAAGGACCTATCGGAGCAATTGAGACGGAGGCCGCAGTGTCATCTATGCTGCCCCCCCAGTACCCGTACCTATTTTCGAACAGGTCCGATCACCTCCTGCGCGAGAAGGGGCTTTTGTTTGGTGAGGCTAGCGTTCAGGCCTTAACCAGATCGAGAGTTCGGGAGCTCGCTGCAAAGGCGGTAGTTGCGGGGCCGACGTTGTCGAACAATGAGAAAGGGTCGGAGGCGCGGCAAGCTGATATTCACAGCACGTCCGAACTGAATAAAATTGAGCCTGTAGCGTTGAAGGCACCAGGTACTGGAGAGGAAACGCCCGACACGGGAAAGTTAGAAGAGCTATCTGCAGATTTGCTCATCGCGCCTACGTCAGATGGACTTAATAGGTTGCTAAAAGTCAGCCGGTCTGCTTTGATAGCCGAGCAAAAAAAGGATGGCAGCCTAGAAAACATGCGCTGCAATGTCAAGGAATGTATCGCCAAGAAAAATGCTCGTTTTGTGGAAAGAAGTGGGGTCCTGTACCGGAAGTATCTAGACCGCAGGGAGTGGAGTTCGTTCCGCTGATCGTGCCTCAGTGCTACCGTCAGGACCTGTTGCGCTTGTCGCATGGCGGTTCGTGGTCCGGACACCTAGGAGTTAAGAAGACTAAGGACCGTCTCTTGCAAGAGTACTATTGGCCAGGGTGTTTTCGTGACGCAGAACACTTTGTGAGTACATGTGACACCTGTCAGCGGGTTGGCAAACCAGGGGACAAATCGAGGGCGCCGTTGAAGTTCGTACCTATAATTACGGAGCCTTTTAGACGGCTCGTTATGGATACAGTGGGACCTCTGCCGGTAACAGCCACGGGGTACAGACACATTTTGACTGTGATCTGCCCAGCGACAAAGTTCCTTGAAGCAGTGCCGCTTAAAGAACTCAGCTCAGTTGAGATAGTCAATGCACTACTGTCCATATTTGCGCGAGCTGGTTTTCCTGCGGAAATCCAGTCAGATAAGGGCACAGTGTTTACTAGCGCTTTGACGACAGCCTTTCTCGAAAGGTGTGGTAAAGCTGTTACACAGCTCAGTGTACCACCCACAGTCGAATTCCGTTGAGAAGCTCCACTCCGTCATGAAGCGCGTGTTGAGAGCATTGTGTTTTGAACAACAAAGCGATTAGGAGCTGTGTCTGCCTGGGGTGATGTTTGCATTAAGGACCGCGCCGCATGCGGCTACGGGGTTTTCGCCAGCTGAGCTGGTGTACGGTCGCTCACTGCGGTCTCCGCTTCGCATGCTTCGAGATTCGTGGGAAGGCAGGGGCGACGACCCAGTCGTGGTCGAGTACGTGCTTAGGCTCCTCGAACGCTGAAGAAGGGCACAGGAGTTGTCAGGTGAAGCAATGGCAAAGGCCCAGCAGAGGGCCAAGGTTTATTATGATCGGACAGCCAGGGCCCGTCGTTTTGAGGTGGGCGATGAGGTAATGATATTGCGCACATCGCTAAAAAACAAACTCGACGTGCAGTGGGAGGGCCCAGCACGGATTGTTCAAAAACTGTCGGACGTTAACTACGTGGTGAGTCTGCCAGGAAAACGGAAAGCACAGCAAGTTTACCACTGTAATCTGCTCAAACCCTATAGACAACGGGAAGCAGTGGTGTGTATGATGGTAAACGTTCCCGAAGAGCTTCCGGTCGAGCTTCCGGGACTAGGCTCCGTGACGAACAGGGAAGGCACCGATCAGGTTATTAGTGACTTAATCAGTAAAGCACCGCTGTCGCCTGAGCAGAAAACCGAACTACACCAACTCTTACAAGAGTTACAAGGTCAGTTCTCTGAGAGGCCTGGTAGGACTTCTGTCCTTACTCATGAAATAGAACTTACCTCCCCGGAGCCAGTACGATCCAAGGCGTACCGGGTGTCACCCCGCCAGCGCGATATTATGGAGGCTGAGGTAAAGAAAATGCTACAGCTCGGTGTTATTGAGGCGGGTTAGAGTGATTATACCTCCCCTTTGATTTTAGTTGAGGTACCGAGCAAGGAACCTCGTCCTTGCGTCGACTACCGCAGGCTTAATTCCATCACTAAGGATCAAATTTATCCGATCCCTAACATCGAGGAGCGCCTTGAGAAAGTTAGTAGCGCTCAGTTTATTTCCACCCTAGATCTTGTCAGGGGTTATTGGCAGGTTCCACTTACAGAAGAGGCTAGTAGGTATGCGGCGTTCATTTCACCAATGGGAACATTCCGTCCTAAAGTTTTGAGTTTTGGTTTGAAGAACGCGCCATACTGCTTTTCAAGCCTCATGGACAAAGTGTTGCGGGGACAGGAAGAATTCGCTTTACCGTATTTAGACGACGTAGCGATATTCTCCGCATCCTGGTCTGAGCATGTGGCACACTTGCGGGCAGTACTAACCCGCCTGCGCGAAGCGGGCTTGACAGTCAAGGCTCCCAAGTGCCAATTAGCACGGCCGAGGTTGTCTACCTCGGTCACGTGATTGGACAGGGTCGTCGCCGCCCCTCTGAAATAAAGGTGGCCGCTGTGCGAGACTTCCCGCAACCGCGCACGAAGACCGATATTCGGTCGTTCTTAGGTGTCGCCGGCTACTATCAGAGGTACATCCCCAGGTACTCCGATATCGCGGCTCCCCTTACGGATGCTCTAAGAAAAACAGATCCCCAAACAGTCGTCTGGGGCGAGACAAAGGAAAGAGCTTTTAGCGCCCTAACAAGCCAGCCTGTGCTACAATTGCCAGACTACACAAAAGGGTTCGTTGTTCAGTGCGATGCTAGTGAGCGAGGCATAGGCGTTGTACTGTGCCAACGGCAAAATGGAGTAGTGGAACACCCCGTCCTGTATGCTAGTCGTAAGCTGACCTGTCGTGAGCAGGCGTACAGCGCCACCGAGAAAGAGTGTGCGTGTCTCGTGTGGGCCGTTCAGAAATTGTCATGCTACCTAGCCGGCTCGAGGTTTATCATTGAGACGGATCACTGCCCTCTCCAATGGCTGCAGACCATCTCTTCCAAAAATGGCCGCCTCCTGCGCTGGAGCCTCGCTTTGCAACAATATTCCTTTGAGGTGCGTTACAAAAAGGGGAGTCTCAACGGTAACGCCGATGGCTTAAGTCGAGGACCCTAACGTAGGAATCCGCCTCACAGTTGTTTGTTACTTATGTTTTCTTCCTGAGGCAGGATTTTTAACATATTGCTTTTGTTTAGTGTTTCAAAGTGATGACGTGCTTTCTAGTGCAATTTTCCCATTTGTGGACGCGTTCTGAGTGCTGCTTGACTACTGTAAGGAACTAGGCAGTAGTATTAAAGGGGAGAGAGCCTGGCAGAGCTTAGTGAGGGTTGTCTCGTGCTTGCTGACGAGCGGTTGCGTTTCGGCGTAGTTCTAACGCTTGCTGGGAACGAGAACAAAAATTGCAACTCTCCCGAAGTCACTTTGCAGTGTCCTGTGTGAACCTGAACCTGAGAACGAGGCCTTCTCTGTGCGCTGCGCTCAAGCAACGCCGAGGGACGACCGATTTCTATTACGAGCATCATCGAGCGACATCCCTCCGGACAGCGGATGCAGTCCCCTGACCATCGGGATATCCTTCTCCCGGCGGGGCGGTCTGTTACGTTTCGCCTCCGACGCGCGGTATAGCCGGCGCGGATGCAACGGACGCCGGGGCTTCGTTCAAAGTGGCGGTCATTTTGGCCCGTTCAGCGCTGCCGCAACGCCTCCCGCCAAGCGCGTCCAGGCAGGTTTCAATGCCACTTGTCTTCGTGTGTGCGTGTGTGTGTGTGCATGTTGGTGCCCACGCTTGTCAAAGCGCGGCAGCCGGGGAGAGGAGCTCCCCAACTGGGAGGCGAGGAGGTCTCACCGGCGCCGGCCCGGCGGACGCGTCACGTCACGTCTCAACGTGTCCGTGCGTCGCCGTCTCGTGCGCCTCATCCCGAGCCGTTCCTTCTTGCCCTCGACTCCGAGGGTATAAAGGCAGCTGCCCCGGACGCCAAAGGGAGGCTTCGATTTCTTCCGTCGAGTAACGTGGGCGCCCGTTTCTCCACTTCGGTCGGTCGACCTGACCGGCTGCTCTTTTGAGATGCTAGAATAAACAAGTTGTTTTGTTGGCAGTCGACTCATCCTTTGCCAGGACCTTCGGATGTTTCCAGCTGTGCCCCAGGCCGCCAGGCCAACGCTACCCTTGGGGCTTGCGACCCATTTGCAACACCTAATACCTTACGGGTAACTATAAAGATGTGCAATATTATCGCAAACAGTATAAGTGCAATATTAGATTCCGGACAAGTCAAAAGTGAGCAGTAAGTAAATGTACTTTTTTGTTTTTATTAATATGCTCCTATATCCATTATTGTTATTATCTACCGAGGCAGTGGTTTTTCTTGCGTCCTTGTTCAGTTTCAATTTCTGTTTTTGTGCGATGAACTATATTTCTGCATGTTTTCTTGTATTACTTGCAGAAGTCATTTATTTTGCTTGACTGGAGAGGTACAAACTATGTGATATGTTTCCCAATTCCTAACTTAATTTTAAGGTTTTTGATAATCTTGTTTCAGATATGTGTTAATCTAGAAATTTAATGACATCTGCTTTTTGCTGGTGTATTTTATTGAACTATATTTATGCATGCTTTCTTTTTATTGCTTGCCAAAGGGTGACATTTGTTTTGCTTCATCGGAGAGGTACAAACAGTGGTGTGTTTATTTGATGTGAAAACAATAGCAATCACATTAATAATCGGGGGTCCTCGTGACAATTTTTGACTTCTGCATCCTCTTGTGTTGTTCGAAAACACATTTATATTTCTTGTATGTGGTTTCTGAGACAAATAAAAAAGAAGATCTACATTAAAAACTCGGCTGTATAATGTATTTATTTATCACATTACCAAAACGCCTGTTTGGCATTGCAGTGGGGGGAGAGAGTTACAACATAATCATACAACATAGTGGCAGGAAAAAAATAGTCACGGAAAATACATTGCAGCATAATTTGATACAAACAAACACAAGCATAAAATTACAGCAACGCGGCAAACAATTCATTTGATTTTGTTGAAACGACTTCCTCTGGCAACTTATTTCATTCATTTATTGTTTTTAGAAAAAAATGACATTTTTATTAAATCATTAGTGCATTTAACTTCTTTTACTTTGAAAGTGTGGTCCCTTCTTGCAGATATATAGTCTGGTGGAATAATGGTCACGGTCAATACCTGTTTTAGAATGGTATATAGTTTGGAGGAATTTCTGCCTAAGTACATATCTGCGTCCCTGCAGTGAAACCCATCCGAAATACATCTACGCTGCTGACACACTGAAATTTCTGCTGTAAGCATTTAAAACAAAGTGGACAGCCAGGATTTGGGCCTTCTATAATTTATCAATATTTTTAGTTTCAGTGCCGCATGCTGTGCATGCATACTCCAGTATAAGCCTTACGTTAGTTGTGTATAGCAGTTCTTTACTTTGTAAAAAAAAACGCTTGGAATTGCTGCATAAGAAACTCAAAATTCAACCTGCTTTTGCAGTTAGTAATTGATGTGCCTATGCCAACACAGATCAATACTTAAATACCCACTGATATATTTGTATTCGGTGACGGACAACAAATTCACGGAGTAAATGCTGTAAAGAAAATTGCAAGGTGACCTTTTCTTAGTAAAACACATATGGAGACTTTTCCGGAGATTAATAGTGACGCCCCATTTATCATACCATTTAGAAATTCTGTCAAGATCACATTGCAAAGCATCACGTTCAGCAGGAACAGAAACAGTTCGTTACAAAGCACAGTCATCTGCGAACAGCCTAAATGTAGACGATATACCAGCGAAATTGTCATTTATAAAAATTACAAATAAAAGTTGTCCCAGAACTGACCCTTGTGGTACAGTCGCGAGTAAAAAATATTAGCACAAATCAATGCCGATCACAATTTGTATATCTCGCCATGCGGCGCTGTGGTTTGCAGACCGTATCGGGCCGTTTCCATATTTCCAGCATAGGGGGGGGGGGGGGGGGGACATCAGGAAGTAAGCTTTATGAAGCGTGCCACCGCCCGAACGTCGAAGTGCCGACCCTACGTGACTGTGCGTGCGGCATTTATTTTGGCTCGGTTATCATCAGCAAAGATGGATTCTTTTTTATTGCTGTCTTTTTATGTCCGTGATGGTTTGTCAAAAGAAACTCGCTCGGGATGATAGAGCTACTTTTAGCCAGTATTACACAAGCTCGGAAAACAGATACAGTTTATTTTTCCGATGCAACTAATTCACACAAGTCACTTTGATTGGAAAGTGTAGTAACATTATTAACAGAAGAACTATCCTATCAATTCAGGGAAAGAAGTGAGGAGGACAGCCGGTTCGCTGTCGTGATGCGAGAGCAAACACGTCGTTGCACTAATGGCGTGCGTAGGCCCCACCGACCCTCAAAACGCTTTGAAGGCGCTCAGGGAAGGAGTCAAACAGGCTGCTTGCAAGGTCAGGAAGAGCCTGGAGACTGCTCCATTCCTCTTGAACCGCCGCCCAAAGGATATCTGGTGATGATTCGTGCAGCTGCCTTACAGCTAGTCGCTTTTTCATTAATCCTGATATATTTTCAATGATATTCAAATCTGCTCCTTTGGAAGGCTATGGCAACTCCTGGATGCAGAGCTGTTCAAGCAGTTACCAAACGCAGCACGGCTGGGGCTGCTTGCAAAAATAACTGCCAAACAAGCAAAAAAAAACAACTATCCTATTCTTCACCCATTACCTGCGGGAGCAAGGCTGCGCTAAAAAAAAAGAGAGGGCGAGACAGAAAAAATAAGTTTTTCTGGGCCGTGAGAGTCCGCTGAACCCCCCTAATACTGCAGAATGGGAACGGTCCGGCACTCTCGTTATCAGCCTCTTCGTCATCCGCAGCGCCACGCGTTGTCATTCCGGCGCTCCGGTGTTCAAGTCATGTCTGCTAATCTCTTTTACTCGCGACTGTACTATTGAGGTTACAGCAACTCCGTCCGATATCTCACCACCAACCACCGCCTTTAGTTTTCCTAAATGAGGGTACGCTTTGATCCATGCTACTACTTTACTGCTAATGTTATACAATGATAATTTTTCTAGTAATGTAGTATGTGGCACAACGTCAAACGCTTTCATAAAATCGAGAAACATGCACTCAACAGAAACTGCTTTATCTAAAGAACTACCTATATAATGGGCAAGTTCAGTTAAGAGTGTGACACATGAAAACACTACGAAACCTATGTTGGTTATTATTTATGAGGGAAAACCTAAAATGGTGTACAATGTAAAAAATGCGTGTTCCAAAACCTTGAAAGCTGCACTTGTGAGGGATACTGGGAGATAATTTGAAACCAGATTACGTGGCCCTGATCTATGAATCGACAAAACATGCGCCATTTTCCAATTATTGGCAAATCACTGTCTTCAACTGATTTTGAACATCACTTGGTTAATGCATGTATAGCAGGGCTGTTCAGTATACGAGTGAAAAAAAAAGGCTGGCAGTTATAGTATGTCTGCACTAACTGCAAAATGCAATAATACTTTGGTTTCAAGTAGCTGATGCATGCTACAAAAGCAAAACTGTTTTCAGTACTAAAGATGACAGAGTAGCCGCCGCAGTGGCTCAGTGGTTATGGCGCTCGGCTTGTGACCCGAAAGACGCGGGTTCGATCCCGGTCGTGGCGGTCGAATTTCGATGGAGGCGAAATTATAGAGGCCCGTGCACTGTGTGATGTCAGTGCACGTTCCAGAACCCCACGTGATCGAAATTTCCGCAGCCCGTCACTACGGCGTCCCTTATAGCCTGAGTCGCTTTGGGACGTTAAACTCCATAAACCAAACCAAAAGATGACAGAGAACACATTAACTCAGGACAGGCGCGAACTGCAAAGTGAGCAGTATTGCCGAGCCAAGCTCTCTGTGACAACCACACATTGCCAGATACAATCCATAACATAAGGAACTAGGCAGTACATAGGATTCCACATGATATATCAGAAGCAACATGTGGCACACACAGTCGCATATATTATGAGGACTATCATAATAGTCTGTCTGAAGCATAGCACATTTCAAGCCCATTCAGTCCACAGACACTGTAGTTCAGTTGTCACCAAGACCAGCAAAGCAGTCATTATTGTACAGCCAAATAAAATAATCCCAAGACTGCTGAGATACTGAAAGCATTAATGATTTTTCAGGCTACTAAAAACAGATGCCTCTTGCATGAGTATTGCTTGTTGTGGTTCTCTTCACATAAGTGGCTGTGCAAAAAGGACGTGCTTGATATAATGAGTGGGATCTTCTTTGCTGTCTACTTCCACAAGATGCAAGTTGTGTGTAATAAATGCCGTCAAAAGTTGCTTGACAACAAAATTCTATAGACACCTCATGCCTATTGTTACGTCTCGCCTACGACGCGCGGTATAGCCGGCGCGGATGCAACGGACGCCGCGGCTTCGTTCAAAGTGGCGGTCATTTTGGGCCCGTTCAGTGCTGCCGTAACGCCTCTCGCCAAGCGCGTCCAGGCAGGTTTCAATGCCACGTGCCGTCGTGTGTGCGTGTGTGTGTGTGCATGTTGGTGCCCACGCTTGTCAAAGCGCGGCAGCCGGGGAGAGGCGCTCCCCAACTGGGAGGCGAGGAGGTCTGACCGGCGCCGGCCCGGCGGACGCGCACGTCACGTCTGAACATGTCTGAGCGTCGCCGTATCGGGCGCCTCATCCCAAGCCGTTCCTTCTTGCCCTCGACTCCGAGGGTATAAAAAGCCGCTGCCCCGGACGCCAAAGGGACCTTCGATTTCTTCCTTCGAGTAACGTGGTCGCCCTGACCGGCTGCACTTTTGCGATGCCAGAATAAACAAGTTGTTCTGTTGCCAGTCGACTCATCCTTTGCCGGGACCTTCGGATATTGCCAGGCCGCCAGGCCAAAGCTGTATACCCTTGGGGCTTGCAACCCATTTGCAACAACTGGTTGCCAGCGGTGAGATCGCGACAACGGAGGCCAGCAGCGAAGATATGCGGTCAACTGTGTGCTGAGCAGCACAACGACCCATCCGGGAGCAGTGCAACGAGCTCTGTGTGATGACTGGTTGCCTGCAGCGGAACGACTGCGCTGAATTCTTGGCTGCGAGGTTTGGTGAGTGCGGGACTTTCTTCTGAGTTTTGCCAGGCTTTTGTTAGTGTCAGAAACAGAGCTGGTAATTGTGTTGTCGTTGCTGCCGGGTTAGTTTGCGGCAAGACAATAGTAGGCAGTAGAGAAAGCAGCATTCGGTGCAGCCATGGATTTGAAGTCGTTGCGCAAACCGAAATTGCTGGAGCTTGCAAGAGAGTTGGGTCTGGATGTCTCAGACAAACTCAGAAAACCAGAACTGCTAAGGGCTATTCTTGAGTTGGAGGCTGAGGATGACGAGCTGTCGGAATGCCTTGAGACAATTGAGGAGAGGGAGCAAAAAGAGGAGCGCGAACGTAAAGAACAAAAAGAGAAAGACGAGCGCGAACGTAAAGAACAAAAAGAGAAAGACGAGCGCGAACGTAAAGAACAAAAAGAAAAAGAGAAAGACGAGCGCGAACGTAAAGAACAACAAGAGAAAGAGGAGCGCGAACGTAAAGAGCAAAAAGAGAAAGAAGAGCGCGACCGTCAACACGCTTTGGAAATGAAGCGTCTCGAGGTAGAGATGGAACGCGCTCGTAATGGAAGTCAGGCACACGGTGCAGGAGAACGGGCATCGTTCAAAATGACTGACCTGATGCGGCCGTTTAAGCTTGGAGAGGACATTGGTTTGTTCCTGGTTAACTTTGAGCGAACGTGCGAGAAGCAGGGGTTCTCTCGGGAAACGTGGCCACAGCGCTTGCTCACTTTGTTACCCGGCGAGGCGGCCGACGTAGTCGCTCGCTTGAAGAGAGAGAAGGCAGAGGATTTCGACCAAGTGAAATCGAGTCTGCTAAAAAAGTACAGGCTGTCAGCGGAGGCGTTCCGTCGGAAGTTTCGGAAAATGAAAAAGGCAGAAGTGAGTCATATACAGAGTTTGCCTACAGGCTTATGTCAAACATGCAGGAGTGGCTCAAAGAAGAGAAAGCGTTTGGTGACCACGAGAAAATTCTGCAGTGTTTCGGGCTAGAACAGTTTTATAGTCGGTTACCTGAGAACGTGCGGTACTGGGTCTTGGATAGGCCAGACGTTAGTACAGTGGCTAAAGCCGCCGAGCTAGCCGAGGAGTTTGTGACGCGTCGGGCTCGCGGAGCTAAGGACGGTCAAAAGGGTGAATTTGGCTCCAAGTCTGAGAGGCCGAAGTTCACACCCATGAGAGCAAGGGGGGACACACGTAGTGCGGATGCGAGTGAAAGCAGTTCGACCGAACGTAAGGAGACGGCGGCAGCCGAAGCCGAACGCAGAAAGCGGTTCGAGAGGAGGCAAGCGCGCGTGTGTTATACGTGCCAGAAGCCGGGTCACTTTTCGGCGCAGTGTCCAGAAACAAAAAGAGAAGTCGTGTGTTTGTCATTATGTAGCACTGACGAGAACATGAAGCTTCTCGAGCCTTACATGCGAGACTTCCTCGTGAACGGGAAAGAGTGCCGAGTGCTTCGTGATTCCGCAGCTACAATGGATGTAGTTCACCCCTCTTACGTAGAACCCGATATGTTCACGGGCGAGTGCGCATGGATCAAGCAAGCCTTGGAAGCTCATAGCGTGTGTCTGCCCGTAGCAAAAGTGCTTATTGAAGGACCTTTCGGAGCACTTGAGACGGAGGCCGTAGTGTCATCTATGCTGCCCCCCCCAGTACCCGTACCTATTTTCGAACAGGTCCGATCACCTCCTGCGCGAGAAGGGGCTTTTGTTTGGTGAGGCTAGCGTTCAGGCCTTACCCAGATCGAGAGTTCGGGAGCTCGCTGCAAAGGCGGTAGTTGCGGGGCCGACGTTGTCGAACAATGAAAAAGGGTCGGAGGCGCAGCAAGCTGATATTCAGAGCACGTCCGAACTGAATAAAATTGAGCCTGTAGCGTTGAAGGCACCAGGTACTAGAGAGGAAATGCCCGACACGGGAAAGTTAGAAGAGCTTCCGGTCGAGCTTCCGGGACTAGGCTCAGTGACGAACAGGGAAGACACTGATCAGGTCATTAGTGACTTAATCATTAAAGCACCGCTGTCGGCTGAGCAGAAAACCGAACTACACCAACTCTTACAAGAGTTTCAAGGTCAATTTTCTGAGAGGCCTGGTAGGACTTCTGTCCTTACTCATGATATAGAACTTACCTCCCCAGAGCCAGTACGATCCAAGGCGTACCAGGTATCACTCCGCCAGCGCGATATTATGGAGGCTGAGGTAAAGAAAATGCTACAGCTCGGTGTTATTGAGGCGGGTGAGAGTGATTATACCTCCCCTTTGATTTTAGTTGAGGTACCGGGCAAGGAACCTCGTCATTGCGTCGACTACCGCAGGCTTAATTCCATCACTAAGGATCAAATTTATCCGATCCCTAACATCGAGGAGCGCCTTGAGAAAGTTAGTAGCGCTCAGTTTATTTCCACCCTAGATCTTGTCAGGGGTTATTGGCAGGTCCCACTTACAGAAGAGGCTAGTAGGTATGCGGCGTTCATTTCACCAATGGGAACATTCCGTCCTAAAGTTTTGAGTTTTGGTTTGAAGAACGCGCCATACTGCTTTTCAAGCCTCATGGACAAAGTGTTGCGGGGACAGGAAGAATTCGCTTTACCGTATTTAGACGACGTAGCGATATTCTCCGCATCCTGGTCTGAGCATATGGCACACTTGCGGGCAGTGCTAACCCGCCTGCGCGAAGCGGGCTTGACAGTCAAGGCTCCCAAGTGCCAATTAGCACAGGCCGAGGTTGTCTACCTCGGTCACGTGATTGGACAGGGTCGTCACCGCCCCTCTGAAATAAAGGTGGCCGCTGTGCGAGACTTCCCGCAACCACGCACGAAGACCGATATTCGGTCGTTCTTAGGTGTCGCCGGCTACTATCAGAGGTACATTCCCAGGTACTCCGATATCGCGGCTCCCCTGACGGATGCTCTAAGAAAAACAGAGCCCCAAACAGTCGTCTGGGGCGAGACAAAGGAAAGAGCTTTTAGCGCCCTAAAAAGCGCCCTAACAAGCCAGCCTGTGCTACGATCGCCGGACTACACAAAAGGGTTCGTTGTTCAGTGCGATGCTAGTGAGCGAGGCATGGGCGTTGTACTGTGCCAACGGGAAAATGGAGAAGTGGAACACCCCGTCCTGTATGCTAGTCGTAAGCTGACCTGTCGTGAGCAGGCTACAGCGCCACAGAGAAAGAGTGTGCGTGTCTCGTGTGGGCCGTTCGGAAATTGTCATGCTACCTAGCCGGCTCGAGGTTTATCATTGAGACGGATCACTGCCCTCTCCAATGGCTGCAGACCATCTCTCCCAAAAATGGCCACCTCCTGCGCTGGAGCCTCGCTTTGCAACAATATTCCTTTGAGGTGCGTTACAAAAAGGGGAGTCTCAACGGTAACGCCGATGGCTTAAGTCGAAGCCCCTAACGTAGGAATCCGCCTCACAGTTGTTTGTTACTGATGTTCTCTTCCTGAGGCAGGATTTTTAACATATTGCTTTTGTTTAGTGTTTCAAAGTGATGACGTGCTTTCTTGTGCAATTTTCCAATTTGTGGACGCGTTCTGAGTGCTGCTTGACTACTGTAAGGAACTAGGCAGTAGTATAAAAGGGGAAAGAGCCTGGCAGAGCTTAGTGAGGGTTGTCTCGTGCTTGCTGACTGAGCGGTTGCGTTTCGGCGTAGTTCTAACGCTTGCTGGGAACGAGCACAAAAATGGCAACTCTCCCGAAGTCACTTTGCAGTGCACTGTGTGAACCTGAACCTGAGAACGAGGCCTTCTCTGTGCGCTGCGCTCAAGCAACGTCGAGGGACGACCGGTTTCGATTACGAGCATCATCGAGCGACATCCCTCCGGACAGCGGATGCAGTCCCCTGACCATCGGGATCTCCTTCTCCCGGCGGGGCGGTCTGTTACCTCTCGCCTACGACGCGCGGTATAGCCGGCGCAGATGCAACGGACGCCGCGGCTTCGTTCAAAGTGGCGGTCATTTTGGGCCCGTTCAGTGCTGCCGTAACGCCTCTCGCCAAGCGCGTCCAGGCAGGTTTCAATGCCACGTGCCGTCGTGTGTGCGTGTGTGTGTGTGCATGTTGGTGCCCACGCTTGTCAAAGCGCGGCAGCCGGGGAGAGGCGCTCCCCAACTGGGAGGCGAGGAGGTCTGACCGGCGCCGGCCCGGCGGACGCGCACGTCACGTCTGAACATGGCTGAGCGTCGCCGTATCGGGCGCCTCATCCCAAGCCGTTCCTTCTTGCCCTCGACTCCGAGGGTATAAAAAAGCCGCTGCCCCGGACGCCAAAGGGACTTCGATTTCTTCCTTCGAGTAACGTGGTCGCCCTGACCGGCTGCTCTTTTGCGATGCCAGAATAAACAAGTTGTTCTGTTGCCAGTCGACTCATCCTTTGCCGGGACCTTCGGATGTTGCCAGCTTTGCCCCAGGCCGCCAGGCCAACGCTACCCTTGGGGCTTGCAACCCTTTTGCAACACTATCCTGTGCTACTGTGCTCATCGTTCCGGTCTTCTGTGCTAACAATTTTCTGCTAAATGCACTACCCTTACTGATCCGGAGTTCCCGGGTTCGAACCCGACCGCGGCGGCTTCGTTTTTATGGAGGAAAAACGCTAAGGCGCCCGTGTGCTGTGCGATGTCAGTGCACGTTAAAGATCCCCAGGTGGTCGAAATTATTCCGGAGCCCTCCACTACGGCACCCCTTTCTTCCTTTCTCAATTCACTCCCTCCCTTATCCCTTCCCTTACGGCGCGGTTCAGGTGTCCAACGATATATGAGACAGATACTGCGCCATTTCCTTTCCCCAAAAAACCAATTATTATTATTATTATTAATATTATTATGTTCGAACCCGACCGCGGCGGCTGCATTTCGATGGAGGCGAAACGCTAAGGCACCCGTGTGCTGTGCAATATCAGTGCAGGTTAAAGATCCCCAGGTGGTGAAATTATTCCGGAGCCCTCCACTCTCTTGCTTCAATCTTCTTTCACTCCCTCCTGTATTTCTTCCCTTACGCACAGTTCAGGTGGTCCACCGATTGTGAGACAGATACTGTACAATTTCGTTTCCCCCAATACCAATTTTCATTTTCACTTTAGCGAAAGCTACTTGTGCGAATCGGGAAGTTATGGGCTAAATAATTTCTCAGGCAGTCCCTTACATCCGACTGTTGGTGTCCTGCATAAGGCCTGCTGACGGACTGCGGAAAGTCTTCCGATTCAGTAGCTGAAACAATTGCACCTCATGAGTCATCATAGGTTTCTGAATGCTGCTCATAAAAGTTGTGAAGCACGCATGCTGTGAGGGCAACGGTAGGCACAAACTTATAATTTATGTCTGTGCGCTTAAGTAAAACGCGCCAACGCCCCTTTAACCTGCCAAATGCCTGTTCTAAAACATTCCTCCCAGTGCTGTGGTACACGTTGAAGGACTCTGCTTCTTTGAATAGCCTCCCTGTGTAACCTTTCAAGATCCAGAGCAGTGGGGGATACACAGGGTCAGCGAGAAGCATGCAGGGAAGAAGCTTCCCCTCAAAGAGCTGGCTGCCCTTTGGCAACAGTTGGTAGCTGTTCTTGTAGAGTTTCTACATCTTAAATGCTATCGAGTCATGCGCACTGCCTGGCGCAAGGCATGAAATGCTGCGAAACCTTAATGCAGAAAAAATGGGATGCACATCAAGACAAAGAAGCGTTTGAAGGCTATCATTTACACCATCTATTAGATGCTAGAGCACTGGTGCAAAATAAAAGCAATAAGTTTGTATTTCAATTGCACCAAAGGGAAGGAAAACTAGCCAGCAAAACAATGTCAACAAGGAAATAGAAGTAATTACAAAATATCTTGAAAAAGCAAAAACAAACTGCAGACCACTCCCAATTGCATTCTAAAAACTTTGTGGCATCACTGCCACGAAATCTGCCACTGGAGCTGTGTTGAGCTCCTTTCTGCCATCTTTATATATATTTTTTTGCTATAGCTATGATCCTAATTGCAAATTATCCATGTGTTGCATTCATATAGCTTGTTTCGATTTGGGTGCCAAAAGTTAGTACAGGTTTAAAAGAAATAGTTCACAAGCAAACTGTACAACACCACTAGATTGCTCTGTGGGAAGTGTGCTGAAAGTAGGTTGCGAGATTTTAAAGGGAAATATATTACTTATGGATGTCCCACAGTTTCAATAGAATAAGATACATGCACTACAGTACAAACAAATGGATGCCATGTTAGTCAATCATGATAAGCATATCTTGGGAGAGGTCCTAGCACACAAGAATGTCAAGTTTGAAAATTCGTCATGCTGCGATGCTTACGCGCCTGAACAGAGTTCATGTAGACAGCAAACGGGGCGAGTCAGAGGCGAGTCACCTAGCCCGACGCTGACTCTACACGGTCCTGTCGGGTTCATGTAGACAGGGCTACAGTTAACTTTGAGTCCTTGCAGAACCATGCTGCGTGGTTTATTTTTTCAGACTACTCACGTACTACCAGCGTCACTGCATTAAAAAATCGCGCCGAATTATACGACTTGTCTTAACACCGAAAACTCTCACGACTAGCACTTTTCCATAAACTATCATCATCCTTCGATTCACCACGATTTTTTCCAATCCCCATCAACCTTCTTTCCGCGGCTCGACCATCCGCACAAAAGTTTAACGCATCGCGTGTCGTTCATCGCCATTTGTGAAATCATTTATACCACGCACTATCATAGAATGGAACAATTTACAAGGACACATAGCCATCGAATCTAACGCCTCCAGATTCCTTGCTCTCATCCGGAGCGACATTGGCATTTGAAATGCTTGAAATATTTCAATGTTTTCTTTTTCCAGTTGCTGTACTTTTGCGATTACTTCTGTTCTTTTCGTGCCTAACACGTACGCTGTAGTATCTTTCATTTTCGTTTTGCCTAATGTTTTTCTTTAAACCTATAACTTCTAGTATATTGTTTTTTATCGCCTCCTTTATTATTTAGTCTCTGGTGCTTAATTATTTTCTCCACGTTATTGTTTCTTTGCTTGTTAATGATGTTCCTTGCACATGTTTTTATACCCCCCTCCGTGTAATAACCTAAAAGGAGGGCCTTTTCGGGTATGCTGAATAAATAAATAAATAAATAAAGAGAGGGAAGCAAGGCAACGGCAGCAGGAACCGATTGTCAGATCGCACACAATGGCCATGAGGAAGATAACACGCCTGCTTAAAAGAAACAAGCATCAGCTAAGCATTATGTCGTTGCCGCGGCCACCAAGCTTTTATATTCTTGATGGGTTATGTCGCTGGAGTACTGCCGGAGGCGACAGGTGATCGATGATAACGACGGGCCAGCATCGGGCTTTACTTCCATGGTTATGCAAATAGACATATCTTAGCCAATTCGCCTACAGTTTGCCCATTTATCCTCACATAAAATTTGAAGTAACAAATGGCTTTTGTTTTTCAGATAAAAGGGCGATTTTTCAGTTCTTAAGCCTGACGAAGTAGAGTTTGTCGTCGTCATAGTCTCGCGAGATTTGGAACTTAGAGCTGGAAAAGCAAAAGGAAGGGAAAAGGAAAAGTAAACCAAGCGAATATTACGGCACCTGACTGTCTTCCATGCACTCTGTTTTATTCTATTTATTTTCATGTATTTCTTTACGCTTATTCATTATGCTCATCCAGCGTTTTATTTTCTACCTGCCACTGGTGGCCCAGGTTTCCAGTGACACGTGGTGGTTTCAGGTGCTGACCTCTACTTTTTTCGGTCTTTATTAACGCGACAGCATTAAGAAGCCCATGTCGCAGAAAAGCCGGTGTCGTTGGCGTCGGCGGCGTTGCCCATGAGCGAGAAATGGCGCATTTCGGTGGACACCTGAACCACGCCGTAAGGGAAGGGATTTTCCTTCCGTTAAGGCGCGGTACGGGTGTCGAGCGATAATTGTGAGACAGGCGTCATTTCGTTTCCTTAAAACCAGTTTTAATTTCCTTTTCCTTCCCCTACGGCCCGGTTCGGGTGTCCACCGAGATATGTGAGACAGGCGTCTTTTCCTTAAATTGTCCCATGCTACGCGTCGCGCCGGACGGGCGACGGCGTTGCATGCACTCCTTGGCAACGCTGCAACACGCTGTCGCGTCTCACTCTTAAAGAGGTAGATTAAGCGTCCTCCAAATTATTTTATAATTCAGCTACCCTCTTGAAAAAGGGTTGTAGAGTAGTGATTAAAGCCGCACTTGCTTACTCATAGTGCGTTTTAATACTTCTTTACGAAATATTTACTATCTTCTTCGAGGTAGGTGGTAAAAGCCGGCCTTTCCTACCTTTTTACTGCCAATGCAGGCTAGTTAATATCTGGTTGTCAGCCGTTCCTTCGGTCCTAAAATAAAGTCGTAGAATATAATTCACACCGACTATTGTGTGAATAAATTGGTTCTGGCCGCAGCGGTGGCTAAGTGGTTATGGTGCTCGATTGCTGACCCAAGAGATGCAGGCTCGATCCTGGCCGCGGCGATCACATTTCGACGGAGGCTAAATGCTAGAGGCCCATGTACTGTTTGATGTCAGTGCACGTTAAATAACGCCAAGTGGTCAAAATTAGAGAGATTTAGCATACCTGAGACGCACTATCGTTCTTGTAAACAAGCGCAACAGCTCGAAGCCAAACAGAAAGGGACAAAACACAGCGGTGACTTCGAGCCGTTGGCTTCGAGCCGTTGCGCTGGTTTACAAGAACCATGTCTGACCAACTCGCCCACCAGTTCATGTTGTACAGCACTATCGTTGACGTACACTGGTTTACAGGACGCCGGCCGCGCGTGCGCAGTGACATGGGTGGCGCCCAGGCGGGGCCACTGCACGCAGTGTCCCTCATAGCCTGAGTAGCTCTGGGAAGTTAAAACCCATAAATCAAGTAAATTGATCTTGATGAGCACATTCACAGATTTCGCGACGCCAGGATGCGCGAAATGTTTGAACACTCATATTTAGTCTCTGGATTTGGGCTTTTGCAGTGCACCTTCGGTCCTCCTGTTCCCAGAAGAAAGTTTCCGGTACCCTGTATTTAGTTTATTGTAATTAAGGTAATGAGGAGAAGTGAATCTGATTCCCTTGGCTTCCAGCAAGCGGCGTAAAGGGCTCAATCTTCAAAAATAGACGTTTTCCACGACGTAATTAAGGAAGGAAGAGGATGACTGAGCGGGTGCCACTGAAGCGTTGAAATCCTCTAGGACTAACGGCACTGGCTAGATGCTGTAATTCCTTCCAATGAAATTACTGCGCCGTCCGCAAGCTTGTTATCCACATCCAAAAGTTACAACAGAGCCATGCAGCAAAGGTCGAAGGGCGCCGATAGAGGAAATGTCACGTGACAAAATATGCCCATGCTCTCTGCTTTCGTGACATGCGACATAGGAGCGTTGTAGTTACCTTCACTGAGTCAGCACAAATTTCGAGGAGACGCTATAGTAATTAGAATAGTGTGATAATATTAAGGTAATATAAATGCCACGTTCCAAATTTTTGGGTCCAAAGCTTAATTGATTTTCTGGTCTAGTAAAATTGGTGTAGTGAATTGGATTCAGTTCTGCAATTTCGCAGCAATACTAATTGTTTCTTTGCAAAGTACATTATAAAACAGACAAGTGTTCTTTCCCCTGCAAGCCTTTTATTACTGTGTGGGCAATGCGGGAAAATTTTCAAGGCAAGTTTGGAGCTCTCCTCCTCCTATGACGCAAGGCATAAAGAAACGTCAATTCTTTAGTGAGACCTGAGACCAGCGTATTTTGCGTGCTTCAGATATGAAAAAAAATAATTCTTATCTATTTGCATTACTTATTAGGAATAATTTTAATAGACTTCGATTACTCCTTGATAGGAGTAATGACATTGTAATCTGATATAGTTGTGTGATGTTTGGAAACTAGTTAGCGATGATGTTTGTACAAGTTTCAGGAGTAATTGTCTGATGTTTAATCTGTAGCAACCGATATCGCTAGCCCTGCAGAAGCATCCACGTAGTCTTGCGCAAAGCGCTGCAGGAGACAAGGGCGTACAGTGCCGACATAGGCGAAAGGCGACTTAAGCGTTCATCCGCGACGTGTCAATCTCAGCCAAACCGCAGACAGCGTTGTCAACGCAGGAGTCAGCACTTTGGTGCGAAATCAACTGTTGACGCTCCATTGTTCGCTGCCTGTGGTGGAGAGCAAGGGTTTGGTTAATTTAAAAGCTTGGTAGTCACGTTCAGTCAACAACTTCGGAAGCCGGCCACCTCACAGCGGGAAGAAAGTGGTTTGAAATAAGCGAGAAAAGCAGCGTTTCTTAAAAGCGAAGTGTGTGCCTCTCCCCAGCCCGCTCCCGCGGCCGAGCGCGCACAATGGGCCATAACAAATGACTCGTTGGAAACGCTGCGACATGTTCCACAAAGGCCGCCGAAGAGGTGAGGAAAGCGCCGCGGCAAACCGCTCCAGCGATACACGCGGGAGGATTAGTGCGTGCCAAAAACCGCAACAAGGACCCCAGTGCGCGCTGACACTAATCCGCCGGTGACAAACAGCGCTTCCCCCTCTTCCTTTCTTCTGCAGATGCCTCACAGGGAAGCCAAGCGGCTCCCCGAAGGGCGGTGTCTCTGGCAACCACATAATCCTGTTCGGTTCGAAGAAAGGGCCTCGCCATTGTGATGGCTTCTCTCGGAGGTTGTGCTCGCGACAGCGCTGTCTCTGGGCACACAGTTCGGACGGGCGCCCCGAATGAATATGTACACGCAGCTAATTGCGGGTCTGCTTTCTTCTAGCCCTGTATCACTTCTTTTTCGCCTTTTTTTTTGCCAAAGCATGAACCAACTCTTACGGCAATTCACGGTTCTGAGCCGCTCTTTTGCAACGCAATTTTTTTCTTTCGCTCACTACTCTACAGGCCTGCGCTTTGTTCCCCTGGTCAAAGCGCTTTCCTGTGCTCGCAAATCCACGCTGCATTCTTGCTTGCAAAATGTCGCAACCGTGCGGTCAGTTCCTCTCACATCTCTGGATGTTTCGCTCGTGAACGCTATTGGAGACGTCGTGAGAAGGCCTGGCTCCAAGTGGCTCGCCTTATGATCTTTAACGCCGATGAAATGTGCGCATAATTCAACAGCTGGTGAAAATAAACGGTAAAAATACACTGCATCTTTCACTTAGCTCTCTGTCACAAAAGAAGGCGCTGTGTAGTTCGGCGACGCCCAAAACACTTTCCACACAAATTCTTCAGGCACTTACCACGTATTGGCTACCTATGGCAACTATTGTTTCGCTTTCTTCATGACTCTTTATTCTTCTGGTGCTAATTAGCTTAGCCGCAGCTGCGATAACTGCCACACTGACTGGGTAGTTATTACAGTAGTACAGACTTAGAGTACCATTACTTTTCCATTTTTGTACATCTTGGATACTGCGAACATATGAGTCCAAAACTCAACTCGCTCCGTCCACGTAGCTTTACACAGCCGAAGGCAATGGATGATGGTTTTTGCCGAGCTGAGCAAGAGGCAAGCTAAACTCCGTAGTGGTTCACGGGCCGCATGTCTCCAGCGTAAGTGAAACCCCCTACTGTGTGCGTAGATTCTCGATCTCTTTAGTGTTTTCCTGTGTCATTACGACATGCTTGTCGGGAGAACGCCCCCTGTGGACCGCATTGTGTTCAATATTCAATATGCGGAAATTTTAGACGCGATTTTGTCGCCACTATTCCCTTTTTCATTGGTTCGATGAATACTACGTCAAATTTTGGCTCACATATGTCCGGCTTTATTTATATATGTATGCCCGTTTTCGCAAGTGGAAGGACATATTGGTATTCGCAATTCTTAATGGTGTTAGCATTGGCTATGGTGGCTATGAAGGCATGGAGTTGGTTTTAGTCGCTGCAGATCCCCGGAATAAACGAATTCAACGGAGTGTCCGTGGGGCATATCGGAGCCCTTGCCTTAAACTGATCATCGATGCGTGATGACAAGTAGATTGTAGAAACAAGCAAATGGCGGTTAAGGTGGTGTTATTGTAAACTTTATGAAATAGACAAACCAAAGTACTTGCGAAAGAAAACAAGGTGAGGAAAGTTGAAGGCTATTGTCATAGAAGATACACAAATATCATCATCATCATCATCATCCTTACTACACCCACTGCAGGGTAAAGGCCTCTCCCATGTCTCGCCAATTAACCCTATACTTTGCCAGCTGCATCCACCCTTTGCCTGCAAACTTCTTAATCTCATCCGCCTACCTAACCTTCTGCCGCCCTCTGCTCCGCTTACTTTCTCTTGGAATCCACTCCGTTACACTTAAGGACCAGCGGTTTATCTTGCCTTCGCATTACATGCCCTGCCCAAGCCCATTTCTTTCTCTTGATTTCGACTAGGATGTCATTAACCCTTGTTTGTTCCCTCACCCACTCTGCCCGCTTCCGATCTCTTAACGTTACACCTATCATTTTTCTTTCCATGGCTCGCTGCGTTGTCCTTAACTTAAGCTGAACTCTTTTTGTTAGCCTCCACGTTTCTGCCCCGTAGGTGAGTACCGGTAAGATTATGCTGTTGTACACTTTCCTCTTGAGGGAAATTGGTAAACTGCCACTCATGATCTGCGAGAATTTTCCATATGCGCTCCACCCCATTCTTATCCTTCTAGTTATCTCCCTCTCATGATACGGATCAGCTGTCACTACCTGCCCTAAGTAGGACGTATTCCGTCACAATTTCTAGGCTCTCGCTGCCGATTGTGAACTGTTGTTCCCTTGCTAGGCTGTTGAACATTACCTTGGTTTTCTGCATGTTAATTTTTAGACCCATCGATCTGCTCTGCCCGTCTAACTCATTGATCATGATTTGCAGTTCACCTCCTGAGTGACTCAGCAAGGCAATGTCATCAGCAAATCGCAGAATATTTAGGTATTCTCCATTTATTCGTATTCCCAACTGTTCCCAATTCAGGCCTCGAAATACCTCCTGTAAACATGCGGTGAACAGCATTGGCGAGATAGTGTCTCCTTGCCTGACGCCCTTTCTTATTGGAATTTTATTGCTAACTTTATAGAGGACTATAGTAGCTGTGCAGTTGCTATATATATATATATATATATATATATATATATATATATATATATATATATATATATATATATATATATATATATATATAAATAAATATATATATATCTTCCAGTATTTTGACATAAGGCTCTTCTACCCCCTGATTACGCAATGCCTGTATGACTGCTGAGGTTTCCACTGAGTCGAATGCTTTCTCGTAATCAATGAAAGCTATATTTAGAGGTTGGTTATATTCTGCGCATTTCTCTATCACCTGATTGATAGTGTGAATATGATCTATTGTGGAATATCCTTTACGAAAGCCTGCCTGATCATTTCGTTGATTAAAGTCTAACGTTGCCCGGACTCTATTAGCGATTACCTTAGTAAATATCTTTGTAGGCAACGGATAGTAAGCTGATCGGCCTGCAATTTTTCAAGTCCTTGGCGTCTCCCTTCTTATGAATTAAGATAATGTTTGCATTCTTCCAAGCTTCTGGTACAGTCGAGGTCATAAGGCATTGCGTATACAGGGTGGCTAGTTTTTCTATCACGATGTCCCCTCCATCCTTCAACAGATCTGCTGATACCTGATCCTCCCCAGCTGCTTTTCCCCTTTTCATTGTTTCTAAGGCTTTCTTTACTTCATGTTTCGTTACTGGCGGGATGACGCATTGCCGTGCACTGTTGTCTTTCTCATTAACGCTCTGATTACATTGGCTACTGTGCAGGTCTGTGTAGAACTCTTCGGGCTACGTTAACTATGTTATCCATATTGCTAATCACATTGCCCTGCTTGTCTCTTAATGCATACATCTGGTTTGTACCTATGCCTAGTTTCCTCTTCACTGTTTTTAGGCTACCTCCGTTCTTTATAGCATGCTCGATTCTCTCCATATTAAACTTCCTTATGTCGGCTACCTTGCGCTTATTTATTAACTTTGATAGCTCCGTTAGTTCTATTCTATCGGTAGGGTTAGATGCCCTCATGTTTTGGCGCTTCTTAATCAGATCTTTCGTCACCTGAGATAGCTTCCCGTATCCTTTCGAACTGTCCTACCGCCTACTTCTACAGCGCACTCCGTAATTATTTATGTCAGATTATCGTGCATTGAATGAACATCAAGATCATCTTCCTCAGTTAAGCCGAATATCTGTTTTGCAGCGCTATCCTAAACTCCTGTGCTTTCCGTCTTATGGCTAACTCGTTAATGGTCTTCTTCACTAGCTTCTTCCGTTCCCTCTTCAAGTCTAAGCTAAGTCTAGACCTTACCATTCTGTGGTCGCTGCAACGCACCTTTCCGAGGACGGCCACATCCTGAATGATGCCAGGTTTAGCGCATAGTATGAAGTCGACTTCATTTTTAATATCACCATTGGGGCTCTTCCGGGTCCACTTCCTGTTTTCTCGTTTGCGGAAGAAGGTAATCATAATCCATAAATTATTTCTATCCGCGGATTCGACTAATAACTCTCCCCTGCTATTTCTAGAGCCTATCCCATAGTCACCTACCGCGTGGTCGTCAGCCTGCTTCTTGCCCACCTTCGCATTGAAGTCACCCATCAGTACAGTGTACTGCGATTTTGCTTTATTCATTGCTGATTCTACGTCCTTATAGAAACTTTCAACGGTCTGGTCATCATGGCTGGATGTGGGTGCGTAGGCCTGCACCACTTTCAGCGTGTACCTCCTATTCAGCCTAATTTCTATAGCTGCTACCCTCTCGTTAATACTGTAGAGCTCCTCTACGTTGCCAGCTATATCCTTATTAATGAGGAATCTTACACCTAGTTCTCGTCTATCCTCTAGCCCGCGATAGCACAGTATGTGTCCTTCCTTTAGTACTGCATACGCCTCACCTGTCCTCCTAACTTCGCTAAGCCCTATCACATCCCATTTAATTCCCGCTAGTTCCTCAAACAGCACTGCTAGGCTAGCCTCACTAGCTAAAGTTCTAGCGTTAAACGTTGCCAGGTTTAGACTCCAATGGCGGCCTGTCCGGAGCCAGAGATTCTTAGCACCCTCCGCTGCGTCACAGGTCTGACCGCCGCCGTGGTCAGTTTCTCCGCAGCCGCTGGGGACTGAGGGCCGAGGGTTAATTGGTTTGATCATAGAAGGTTGTGGCCAAGTACTACACCAGGGTGGCCAAATCCTGCTCTGGTGAGAGAGTGCGTTGTCGGTTCTGGTCACCGAGATCAGGCCGCACTCCAGGCCTGGTTATGCAATTCCATCGACACGCGGATATTTTTTTTTAAACCCGGTGGAGAATTGCGCGGCACCAGGATTTGAACCCCGGTCCTCTCGCACGCGAGGCGGATGTTCTACCTCTACGCCATCGCTGCATCGCTGCCTTGCAGTCGCATGCAGCTCAATAAACAACCAAATTTCTTACATGATAATTTTTAACGCGGCGGTGTGGCTCGAAAAGCTGGAAGGCGCTCTCATTCCTAAAACAAGACCGTTGCAAAGGCGGGAGTTATTTTCAACGATGGTTTCCTCAGCCAGTCGTAGGTGCCTGTCAGAACAATTCTAGCCCTTGAACTCTCCAAGCGGTCGGGAGAATAGGCAATGCCAAAAAATGTTTCTAATAAGTCAGTAGCTTCTATTGCTCAGTTATTACAACATTCCATCCATATGTATGCGCTAATGAACAAAGAGCGAAATGTCATTTGCAATATGAATAAGATAGTTAAAATATCCGAAGAGTTCTACACGAATCTACACAATAGCCAAAGTAATCGAAGGTTTATGAGAGAGGCAGTATAGCACAGCAATGGTACATCCATACGGTAATGAGAGAGTAAGTAAAGAAAGCTTTAGGATCAATGCAAATGGGAAAAGCAGCTGGTGAGGATCAGGTAACAGCGCATCCGTTGAAAGACGGAGAGGGGGGGATTTTAAGCAAGAAAAACTAGCCACCCTGTGTATGTAATTCCTTATGACCTCGACCGTACCAGAAGTTTGGAAGATCATTATCTCAATTTACAAGAAATTAAGGAGGCGCCAAGGACTTGAAAAAATTGCAGCCTGATCTGCTTACTGTCCGTTGCCTACAAGGTATTTACTAAGGTAATCTCAAAAAGAATTAAGGCAACCTTATCCTTCAATCAACCAAATGAACAGGAAGGCTTTTGTAAAGGATACTCGATATTTATTCAGATGTCAATCAAGTGATAGAGATATGCGCAGAATATAACCATCTCCTATATATATGACAACGTTAATTGGGGGAGACATGGGAGAGGCCTTTGCCCTACAGTGGGCGTAGTTAGGTTGATGATGATGATGATGATGATGGTGATGATGATTACGAGAAAGTATTTGGCTCAGTGGAAACCTCGGTAGTGATGCGGGAATTTGAGAATAAGAGTGTTAAAATAAAGGAAGATATCTATAACGACTGCCAGCTACCATAGTCCTTCATAAAGTCAGCAATGAATTCGAATAAAGAAGGCTGTAAGGAAGGGAGACCAGATCTCGCCAATAATCTTCACCGCCTGTTTACAGGAGGTGTTCTGAGGCCCGGGTTCGGAACTGTTGAGGATAATAGTTAATGAAGAATACTTAAGTAATTTCTGATTCGCTGATGTCGTTGCCTTGTTAAGCCACTCAGGAGATGAGCTGCAAAGCATGATAAATGAGTTATACAGGCATAGCAGAACAGTAGGTCTTAAAATTAACCTAAACAAAACCAGCGCATTGTTCTACAGTCTCGCAAGCAAGAGAACAGCAGTTCATAACTGTTAATGAGGTGATGGAAGTGGTAAGGGAATACGTATATACTTAGGGCAGGTAGTGGCCGCTGATGGGGATCATGTGGGCGAAATAACTAAAAAAGTAAAAATGAGGTGGAGCGCATACGGCAGGTTCTCTCAGATATTGAATGGCAGTTTACCGATGTCCCTCAAGAGAAAAAGTATACAACAGCTGTATCTTACCGGTACCCACCTACGGGGTAGAAACGTGGATGTTAATGTAAAGGGTTCAGCTGAAATTAAGGACAACACAGAGAGCTACGGAGAGAATGATGATAGATGTAGCGTTAAGGCAGCAGAAGGGGGCAGAGTGGGTGTGGGAAAAAACACGTGTTTAATGACATCCTTGTCTAAATCAAAAGGAAGAAATGGCCTCGGGTAGTGCACGTAATGCAAAGGCAAGATAACCGCCAGTCTTTAAGGGTAACGGAGCTGATTCCGAAAGAAAACAAGCGTAGGAGGGGGGCGGCAGGAAGTTAGGTAGGTTGATGAGATTAAGAACTTTGCGGGGATACAGTGGCCGCAGGTGGCAAAGGGCAGGGTTAAATAGAGAGACATAGGAGAGGCCTTTGTCCTGCTGTGGGCGTAGTCATGCTGATGCTGATGGTGATGATGATGACCCAAGGCCCAAGGTATCTGTCAAGCACTTTACTACCAGGAACGGGGATATCAGTCTTGCTTGTTTTTCTTCTGCTTTGCTGTGGACAACATGGCATTTTGAGAATGATACCTTTCTTTTCTGAAAAAAAGTGTTCTGCATCGTTCTGCCATCTTTGAGAAATTGAGCATGTTTGGAATGAGGGAGTCATAAAAAGTTTTTTTTTTTATATTTTTATTTAAGTTTAATCATTAATTAAGCTACAGGACAGGAACTTGCAAGTCCTGCCGACGCCAGCTGTACACCCCAACTAATACTATAACGAAATATGACGCAACTCAGATCAGTTGGTGCCGCCGCGGTGGCTGAGTGGTTATGGCGCTTGGCTGCTGACCCGAAAACGTGGGTTCGGTCCCGGCCGCTGCGGTCGAATCTTGATGGAGGCGAAATTCTAGGGGCCCTTCTAATGTGCGATGTCAGTGCACGTTAAAGAACCCCAGGTGGACGAAATCTCCGGAGCCCTTCACTATACGGCGTTCCTCATAGCCTGAGTTGCTTAGGGACGTTAAACTCCCATAAACTAAAACCATGAGGGCAGTTGGCCACACAAGGTTAACTCTCACCGCCAGGAAAAAGGAAAAAAAAGCAAAGAAAATAGGAGGAGGCAGAAAAGTCGTGATAAAGAACGAAGGAAAGTGAAAGATGGAGAGGAAAACCGGAAAAGGCGACTGCCGATCTCCTACAGCTGGGTCTAGTGTTCCTGTATATGCTCGCGCTGTATATGCCCCGCACTATATAGTCTGGTCAGGCCAGGGCCCGCTTGCACAAAACTCATTAGTCCATTAGGACTGATGCTTGGGCGAGTTGGTATGCCATGTTCAAGAAGAACAGCGCGAAAAGACAAGGACCACAGGAAGATACACAAAGACAAGCGCTGACTTTCAACTAAAGATTTATTGCTCGGAACGTGGTAATAAATACATCAGGCTCTAAGCAACAAAAAGAACACATAGGAGTGATACACACTTGTCCACGCCAAAAAAGTGTTCCATAAAGCATGAAAATAAGTTTGTTGCATGCCAAGAAGGTGTCATTTATTCTATTCCACTTTCGTGCGGGAAACAGTATGTTGGCCAGACGGGCAGATGTGTGAACGAGCGCCTAAGAGAACATAATATCACTGTTTATAATACTGTTAAAGGGCACCTCGGCATCCACTGCCGAGACTGCAAAAGCAAAACGTGCCAACCATTCTTCCAACAAACAAAAGTGCTAAGTAGACACCCCAATACGCTGACTCGAGAAATCATTGAAGCTGCTGAAATCGCCCGGCTAAATGACGCATGTATCAGTTGTCCCTCCATATCTTTGTCAAAGAAAGAATTAGAATTTCTATCTGCAAGGAAGTAATGCTGCTGTATCTGTTTGGTATTTTTTGTGTGCGTGGACAAGTGTGTATCACTCCTATGTGTTCTTTTTGTTGCTTAGAGCCTGATGTATTTATTACCACGTTCCGAGCAATAAATCTTTAGTTGAAAGTCAGCGCTTGTCTTTGTGTATCTTCCTGTGGTCCTTGTCTTTTCGCGCTGTTCTTCTTGATCATTAGTCCAGTCCTCACTCTAATCTTCAGACTGAATCGCAGCTCTTTGGAGTCTTTATCTTCCCTAGCCGAAAAGTCGCTTGCACGAAAGAAGCAAGCCTGTAGAACTTCAAGCATGCAGGTAAGGTAAGGAGCCCCCTCCCCCACACACACACACACGCCTATTAAGTGGAGCCCCGCCACAGTAATCCTGAGACTTGACAGATATTCTCCAGTGAACGCTGGGCTGCTCTTACAGTATTGTTATAGCCGAGGCTTGGAAGTGATCTCTATTCGGGTCACCAATGTTCCTTAGCAGAGGTCAGAGCTGCGGGATGAAATGGGCCGAGACAAAAACGTGGGTTTTAAAGGCAAGGACACCGAACTCAGGGCGTGAAACCCACGGGGACTCTATGAGCAAAAAGAAAGTGACGGAATATTTTTGAAAAAAATGAAAATTTGTTTTTGAGGAAAGCAAATTACGCAGTAACTCCATAACTTATCTCGGGGGACACCTGAACCATGCCCTAAGGGAAGGAATAAAGGAGAGAGTGAAAGAACAAAGTAAAAAAGAGGTGCCGTAGTGTATGTGTCCGGAGTAATTTTGGCCACCTGGGGATCTTTAACGTGCATAGACATCGTACAGCGCACGGGCGTCATTTGCGTTTAGGCTCCATCAACGGGGACGTTTTTTGCCTTTCTCATTATTTGCAAGTCTCTTCTTTCAAAATTTGTTTTGAAATCTCAAGGCGTCGCCGTTGGAAAGGCCTCACGGAGATATTTTCAACTATCTACGTTTCACATTCCAAACTACAAGAATTTCAAAGTTGTGCGCCTCGTAATGTTCGCATGCAATCCTAAGGTGTGCTGCACCCGCGACATCTCTGGCCACCACAGGTTACCGATGAATGAAAACTTCTACTCTTAGTTAATTGTCATGGCCAAAGATTTGTGCACTCACTAATTACAATTCAATGCACATGGTAACTGCGCTAGAGACACGGACAAAGATAGGACACCACGAACGCTAACATCAACTGGCTTTATTCCAGACAGGCACATGAATATATAGGCAAACGTGTACATCAGATCACACCCTAAAGCGCATGTGCAACGGCACCTTCTTGTTCAGGAAATGAATTTCATTAGATGACAGTGATACCGATTGGTTGCTTACGCAAGGCTGTCGTTCTGTGTGAACGAGGAATGCTTCCAGTATTTCGCGTTGTTTTTGATCTGAGCTTACAAAAATGACCCTGGTCTGATTAAATATCGGAGAACATTTATCCTTACATCGTTTGCAATGTGCCGCCAAGTGTCCCGGACCTGATAATGCCTCGACAGCCAGCTTGTGCTCCATAAGCCGAACATTGATACAACGGCCAGTTTGGACGATGTAGCAATTCCCGCATGACAGGGGAATTCTGTATACCACATTAGTCCTGCAGGCCACATATGGCTTTTGATGTTTTATCGGGCAACGGGGCTTCTTCAGAATTGAGGCAACATTAACAGCTTTACACAATTTTCCGAGTTTATTGGGTGCAGTCAGCACAACTCGGACCTTGCCTTTCTGCGCCACCTTCTTTAGGCGGTGTGTCAGCTGATGGATGTAGGGCAGTGCCACGTATCTAACCCACTCATGAGCTTGTAGCTCAGTCGCCATTGCCGGTTTCTTACCAGTTACCATTTTTTGCAGGCCTTCAGCGACAGATGTCAGGAGTTCCCTAGGGAAGCCTGCTTTCGTCAAGCGATCCGCCTGCAGGTGCACACTCTCCATCACCTTGTGTGAGCAGGACTTGTCTATGGCAGCACTAAGGCATGTCTTGGCTATACCTCTCTTTACTAATTTTGAATGAGCCGAATCAAAATTCAAAAGTTCTTTTTTGAACCTTGGCTGGTACATATAGCAAACTCGTGCGTCGGTCAAAAAAAACCTAACATCTAGGAACTGTAGGCTGCCCTCTTTAGAAAGCTCATGAGTGAAATTAAGACCATAGGCAGAAGACTTAAATACTTGCAAGGTTCGTTCGACTAGAACATCCTTTTTGTCATCCTGAGTAGTTTTTGCAACTACCAAAAAGTCATCGACATATCTAAATATCTTTAAAATCCTGTTGTCAAGACACGCTTCAATGCGTCTGTCCAAACTGGCTAAAAACAATTCACTTAGCGCGGGGGCGACACAAGATCCGATGCACACACCATCGCGCTGAACGTACATCCCGCCATCAAAATTTACAAATGTGCTGGAAAGGTAAAACTCTAAAAGAGTTATAAAATTCACCAAAGAAATACCGGCATCATTTTGAAAGTCCCCAGTTCCTAAGGATTCAATGCTCTCTTTCACTGTCATTAAAATTTCACTTTGAGGGATTGAATAAAACATGTTTTCGATGTCAATCGAGAAGGCAAAGTTAGCCCCCGAAGACAAATCCTCTTTTAAGAAAAAATCAATTACATCTTTGGACTTGGCCACTCTGAACGGATCATTAACAGGAAGAAGCTTCAACCGCTTTCGGATGAAGCGGAAAAGAAGAGCCTGCCAAGATCCTGTTTCGGTGACAATGTTCTCCGATAAATTTTCTCCGATATTTAATCAGACCAGGATCATTTTTGTAAGCTCAGATAAAAAAAAAACGCCAAATACTGGAAGCATTCCTCATTCACATAGAACGACAGCCTTGCGTAAGCAACCAATCGGTATCACGGTCATCTAAAGAAATACATTTCCTGAACAAGTAGGTGCCGTTGCACATGCGATTTAGGGTGTGATCTGATGTACACGTTTGCCTATATATTCATGTGCCTGTCTGGAATAAAGCCAGTTGATGTTAGCGTTCGTGGTGTCCTTCTATATTTGTCCGTGTCTCTAGCGCGGTTACCATGTGCATTGAATCTAAAGATCACCAACTAGCCCAGCTGTCTGCTTTAAACACTAATTACAATTCTAGTGCATGCAATTCTTGCACTTGCGGTGTTGTATGAATTGCATCGGTTTGACCTATCTCGGGTAACAACGACTGAGCCTAAATTTGATCAAAGCTATTTAAATGCTCATTCAATTGGTGTGCTGGTGGCGCAAGCACTACCCTCGATGAGGTTAGGTGGAGCAGGCTTCACATGTATCATTTGGGTGTGCCCCTTTGTTCCAGAACGTTTTCATCTGCAGGCGCTACAGAGACCGCGCGGCGAGGTTACTTCTTTAGGCGTCCTGGGTGAAAGAAAATAAGAGCCTCTCTGTCAGCATCGCTTTTGTCAATCACTATCTCATCACTATCTCTGTCCTTTTCTTGTCTTCGTTGTTTTCTGTTTCCGTTTTCTTTTCTACTTCCTCGGTTTCTTTCCTGCATCCCGTCTGCTGGCAATACTCGAGAGGGAGAGTTGCACAACCTTTCCCGGCCCCTTTTATAACAGCCCTTCCTTTCCTCGCTTTCCCCTTCGCGCAGCCGGTCGCTGTCTGAGAAATTTCAAGTAGTGGCTCTTAATTACTTCGCCCCATTTCCATAGCCTCTCCGTTATGACCTTTCTGCCTTTGGCGCCTCTGTGTAGCCCGTCGGTTCGGGTGGCGCCTTGCGTCACTGACCACTTTGCTTTTTTTTTTCCTCAATTTTTCTTTTCCATCCCTCGTCACCCACTTTGCCTCTCATATTTCAGTTGTCAATCAGCGGCCTGTGTATTCACCTCTTTCGTTTCCTGATTTTTGCGCGCTTCTTGTCTGTCGTGTTTCGAGAAACGTTAAAGGCCAATAAGCGGCGAAAAGCGGCTTGCAGTGGCTTTCACGGAGACAGTGCTTAGAGGCGATTACGCGGTACGTTGAGTTCAGCGGCCTCTGGCCTTCAGAAGAAACTCCACGCGGCAGCTCTTTGGTGTCAACGCGAACGACTCAACACTTATTCCGCTACTGCGATAGCAGCGCCGTTTTGTTTTGTCCATGGCCGGAGGTGTGCATTCCTCTCTTGACAGGCGAGTAGTTGCAGCGAGTGCATGAATACAAAACCTTGTGACTGGTGGGCTGGTCGTGACGATGGGTAACAAACGACCGAGACCGTCATTAAACTGAAGTAGCTCTTTGTGGAAGGAAATTTTTCGGAGCTCAGCACCGACGAGGTCGAGGCGACTCGGCCAGCGCTTAGCCTTGGTTGCAGTGGAAGACCATTTCCCGAGAATGCTTCCAAGTTTTCCGTCTTCCCTCTTGCTAAAAGTCTGCAGCGACGACTGTAACAAGCTACTGGGTTCGCACCGTGTCGCTGCCCGAAGACACAGACATTTCTGGCACTGGCGGCGTGGTTCCTTCGAAAACGTGGTTCAGCCAACTGAATACTGTCGCCTGCGCCTTGTGTTGGTGGCCCATCCGTAGCCTCCACTGAGCCCGAGCTCACAGTGCGCTCCGCCTGGTTTTCTTATAAGCAGTGCTGCTTTCTCGTCAACCGGCGCCGCTTTGTCGGTACAGAGATTGCCAGCCTGTGGCCCATTATCCAGGCGCGGAAATACACATCACACAGTCACCCGACAGGTTTGAGTATTTTATGCAGTAAAAAAAATGTATTGTGCAGCAAGCGGGCAGGAATTTCTTAGGCTACATCGCGTTCCTGCCAGGATCCAGCGCTGACCTCAAAGCTGCCGATGAATGTGGCCAGGTGGGAGGCAGCCGTTCGTCTGCACGGCTATTCAGTGTTGAGTGGACCAGTCAGCACCAGGAAAAGACTGGACGTCAGCGTCCAGAAAACCCGAGAAAAACCGTTCGAGTGCACCAGGAGGGGCTAATAAACCCCTCTTGTTCGAGGTCTTCCAATGGAGTTGGCGACAAATCCTTTATATTTATTCTATCGTTGCCAAAGTCAAACTGTTATTGATATACTCTGACTTTCCTTTCTCCCAATCAAACGCTATCTTGCATCATCGTCCTCGTTCCTGCGGGGAAATCCGCCTTGCATCTCGAGCCGCCACTGTGGGCAAAGAAAGCAAAACCCACCGTTCGACGGCTGCAGGAAGCCTCAAGGCATATCCCTGGGAAAAACAAATTTATGTGCCAAAGGTAAGCTCTGACGCTGGTTTATTAGAGCAGAAGTAGTATTGGCATGGTGGAGAAGCTCTGAATATTTGGCGGTGAAGATGTTTGTATGTAATATCAGCAAAGCGTGGGCGTATGACAATTACCATTTATCTAGCATCTTTGTATCATTGCTTCATACCTAGGAATCTCATATCTGCATTAAATTTTTTTTTTAGAAAAAGATGGGGGGCGCAAAAAATTCGTCAGAAAGATTCTCCAGTGCATAGGCGTACTGCTATTTCTGCCGTCTTCACTTGCCAATAACTTAAAGCAGTTTCCGGAAATATGCACTTGCATTTGAAGAGAGAGAACATATAATTATATTGCAAAGTATGTGTGGGGAATCTAAATTCTTAAAATGATTTGGTTTTTAAATTTTGGAAACATGGCACATAGGAATATTTTTTACTCGGGTTTTATCTTAAAAAACAATGTATAACCGCAAACATATAACGCTGTTTTACGCGGAAACTGATGTACTGACTCATCTACTGACATGTCTTTTACGGATGAAGAAGTATGACATTACCTATACTTCTGGCAGCCGAGAGAATTTCCGGACTTAAATTGTTCATTCCATGAAATATTTTTGAACTTTGGCTGGCAAGAAGAGCAATTTCTGTTCGCACGGGTTCTGCTTCTCCAACAACTCTTTAATACTGTGGAAGCTTGGGCAAGTTGGTGTGACATAGTTTTTTCAGCAGCGCAGGGGACAAAGGACGTGACAAGTGCACAGACACGGCGTAGTTCAGCGCCGTGTCTGTGCACTTGTCACGTCCTTTGTCCCCTGCGCTGCTGAAAAAACTCTTTGATAGTGTCACAAATTTTGTTTGCCCTCCCGGTTGGAGCCTCTAGCCCCGCTCGGGGGTTCCAGTTTCCTTTTAGAGCTTCCGAGTACGTCGAAAGCAATGACACGGCCCTGGCAACGATGCGCCACCGCCGCTACTCGAGCTCGGCCGTGGCAATGAACGATTTTTAACTGCTATTTTCGCACAATTTGGTTATGAACTTATGGATAGCTTTAAATGTATTGCAGTAAGGTGTCAGAAAATTGTGTAGCGCTTGAGAAATTTTGCAGAGTGCGCCCAGCTATTATAAACGATTTCAGATATATAATTTTTTTTTCTAAAATTTGTCTCACAAGGCATGTCGGCAGTTAAGTTTTGTATGTTTGAAGGTCCACATTTAGTTAAAGATTTTAAAGATTAAAAACATTGAACAATAAAAACATTGTAAAACGCTAAAAACATTGTATTGCTGAAAGACACAGCATTTCTAATGATACAAGGCTGAACATACCTTTTATTAATGAACCCCCCCTTTTACGCGTCATCTTTCAAACGCGAGCAGTTGTTTTTTTTATGTGCCGCCGTTAATATTAATTTAACAACGTACCTAACATATGCACAACCTTCTCCTCTCCGCTGCCCAATTAAAAAAATTACTTTTGGTTGGTCCTCCTCTTTTCACCTCGAAAAAAAAATCCTGGCTACATGCCTGAAGTGAACTATAGGCGGATGTAACTTATTTGTTTATTTTGTTTATCGAAATACTGTAAGGACCCAAGTTGGCATAAAAACAGCGCAATACATAATCTTGAAATACGTTACTTAACAAATGCAATAAAGAACTATACATACAAATGGTAAGTACGCAGCACTGGATTCGCTAAGGGACACATAGGTTGATTACATAGCACAGAAGTATTAAAAAGACAACAGTGAAAACAATATTACGGTGACATAGCAACCAAGGTGCGCTGAAAGTTTTTTTGTTTGAAAATGGGATAGATATGTTTCAGTAAATATGCCAGCCGGCAATGAATTCCAATCTTATATAGAGTGAAATTTTGTCAGTCCGAGGCGCAAATTGCGACTTCCTGCGTTGAAAAACTGAGCATCGACCTGTTTACAATATTGATGTGCATTCCGTATGGCATCTGTTAAGAAGAAAACTACTGTCCTTTCTACAGACGGGTGTTTCATCACGTGTCATTTCGTCGAAACTTCGAACGGATAAGTCTTGCAAGAACAAAGCCATTCTAACTTTGATCAACAAAAGACGCCGCTTTATGTCACATGTACTGTCAATCGTCTGAGCCTTCTCTGCACTGTAAAGTGAAATGGCTGAAGAAGATCTCAACGCGAAAGATTCGGAGGGTAGAAAGTGCGTATCTTGGCATCCTTGGCGAAAAGAGTGAAAATAACCCTAAAGAATTATGCAAGTATGTAAAGAACAAGCATCAGGTAAAAGGCGCCATTCCCGATATTATAGATGGCGTCGACTGTGGCACTCATTTGGAAGGCAAAGCTGAAACATGTATTCTGTATTTTTAATCAATTTTCTCTCTCTCGACTGGCCCTGCTATCGGCTTACAAGCAGTAAATGAGTTTACGGCAATCAGTGACATCAATTATTCAGAACATGGAATAGTGTTGCTATTAAAGAAACTCAAGGTGAGCTCGTCACCTGGGCCAGATCATACACCAAATTACATTCTAAAGAACTGTGCTGCTTCTGTATCGCCTTTTTGAGTAACGCTCTTCAAATATCAATAAATACCGGCGCCTTACCTGATGATTGGAGAAACGCCAATGTAGTCTCTATTTATAAAAGTGGCAAGAAAGCAGAAACCGTGAACTACCGACCAATCTCTCTTACAAGCGTAATATGTAAATCGTTAGAACAAATTATTTACGTTAATTTAATCAACCTCCTTCGATATAAATTTCTTTCCTCACGCCGCATGGTTTTAGAAAGGAATTTTCTTGCGATACACAATTAGAATTTACACATGAAGTTGCCGTGTCAAATAACAATGGTAATCGTGTTTACTTTTTTTTATTTTGAAAAAGTTTTTGATTCGGTCGCACACAATTTATTGTTACTGAAGTTGTCTACACTCAAAGTTCCAAGTGTCCTGCTGAAATGGTTTGAAGCATATGCTGTCGGGAGAAAGCAACGTGTCATTATAGAAGGAGTAAATTCATCGGACGTTTGCAGTCTCATCGAATGCTCCCAGTGATCAGCTTTGGGACCTCTTCTCTTTCTGATATTTATAAATGATATAGCTGATCAGCTTTCTAGTCGTGTGCGACTGTATTCTGACAACTGTCGCATCTACCGTGACTTCACTTGTGTCAACGGCTTCCATCAGTTGCAATGTGACCTCAACTCTGTCTTAGCATGGTGCAATGCATGGAACATCGCACTAAACTTTTCAAAATGCAATGTTGTTAAATTTATTAACAAAAGGCAACCTAGAGCTACCCCAATATTTTTTTTATTTAAAAATAACAGCGCGGAACACGGGGACTTGAAGGGTAGAAAACACAGGACAAGCTGTTATCTTTAAATATGTATCACCAACTCGGCCGCCTTGCTATCGTGTTCAATATTTTCTTCGTAACAAAAACATCTCAGTTGTTAAAAACTTCAAGTACTTAGGAGTAACCTTCGCTAGAAATCCTTCCTCGAGAGACCACGTTGAACACATCGCTGCTAAAACTAGTCGCCTACTAAATTTTTTTAAAGCGCACTTTCAGGCAGGCTCTCTCTAAATTGAAAGAGACGCCCTTTTTCGGCGAGTGTTCGTCCCATTAGAATATAGCTGTGCGACTCGGGATCCTGAAATAAAAAACGCTTATCAGCGCACTTGAATGGATCCAGAAACGTGTGGCATGATTTGTATCCGCAAACTACCGTTTTAACCCAAAGCTCATCTGAGATATGCAGAAATCTGGTTTGGCCTCTATTACAACAGATACAGAAGTATCTACGGCTGAAGATGTTCCACAGTATACCTCTATAGGTGTAACAAGTTTGAGAAAAAGATGCGTCATTTTAAAAATTCCAGCTATGCGTCCTCCCGTTTAGACACACACTAGAAAAGTTAGAGTGCATGTGCCGTGTAAATATATTTGAAAACTCATTTTACCAAAACAGTCCATGATAGGAATGAATTGCCGGAGGAGACTGTGTCAGCCCGCCATCTTCTTTTGGTAATACTGTGACGTGTCTTTTGTTAAAATGGCATTTCTGTCACTGCTATGCATTATTCCTTATTGTGAACTTTCTAAACACAGTTTTCATCCACGAGAGACATAGTACGGTCCCATTTCTAGTAGTCTGTTTTCGGATAAGTCTGTGCTATGTTTGAGTTTTAATACAGTGCGCTGGCTGTATGACGATGTCATTTTTGCCTTTGCCTTCCTGTTGTTTTTTTTACTCTCTCTTATTACTCGTTTGGTATTAGATTAGGATGAGTTGTATTCTATTTTTGTTTGTAGTCCATGACTACGGCGCAACGAACGGGACGTAGAAGAAGGACACAGGCAGGACACAACACAGCCTTGACTCACAATTCATCATCATCATCATTTATTGTCCCTTAAAGGCCCCCTGTCGGGGTATTACATAAGGGGGAGCGTATACAAGGTTGATGTGGAAAAACAAAAACAAAGGTCACAAAAATATAACAATGCAATATAGGAACATAAAGAGAAGCAAGGAACGCGAATAGTTAGAACGGTGCATTGTAAATTGAAATTTTTATCAGCTGCCAGCCGGAATGAGTACCCCTGATGGCGGCTAGAAGTAGACAGAAATGCATACAAGTCCCAAATATATAATAAAACTCGAAAGAAAGCACACGCGTGTCAGCATTCGCTGTCGAGGTAGCGTTTTTTCTTGTTCTGACAAGCGATACAGAGTGTGCGCTTTGTACATTCTTCCGGGAGCCTTGCTATCATGTGTGCTTCTATAATTTCCCTTGTCAGCGAGTCGCGGTTTCTTACCTACCACAACACACTCGTCGTACAATAGTATGCAGGCATCGATCTCATCTTCGTCATCATCATCACACCTTTGCAATTTCTGCAGCGTTTGGCTACGTGGCCTACGATGGGTCCAAGTGTAACATTACAATCATGCTCCTTTAACCTTTCTTGGATACATCGGCCGCTTTTGGCTGACATATTGCTTTCCACACGATAGCGGCAAAGAGTAGCTGACTCCCTCCAGGCATGGAACAAATTTTCTGTATGCCTTTTCAAGCAGCCGCGTGGTTCACTGTTGGCCGAATTAACTTTCTCCACCACGCTAGACAATCGAATAGGTGCCGAAAAACACAACGTCAACCCCTTACGCTTTCCAATTCTCTTCAGGTTGTGCGAGACCTGATTTAGATATGACACAATCGGCAACTATTTTCTTTTTATCCTTCTTAATTTTGCTATTGACATCAGACCTCAACTTTTGCTGCAGTTTTTCTGCCACTGAAACCAAAAACTTCTGAAGGGTAAAGATCTACTTGTTTTTGGAAGCTTCGCTCCAACCTGTGCTCACATCATTTCTTTACAACATTGTCAAAAACTGAATGCACAATTGCTCTTTTCACGAGCTTCGAATGGGCTGATGAATATGGCAGGACGTGTTTTTGACCACAGGGCGCAAAAGTCCAACATAAATGGGATGAAGTGAATTGAAGTGAGAGATCTAAAAACCTGATAAAATCAATAAGTGGTTCTCGTGTGTTTAAATCATCGGTTTCAGGCACTCAGAGAATACCGAAGAAACATGAAGGAACTGTTGCTCGAATTCGAGGTGTGTCACATTTTAAAAACAGGAAGTAGTCGTTTTACAAACCTGAAAATGCACAAACGCGGGACCCTTCCAACCGCTCATTCAATATTTGATCGTGCAAAAGCCATGAGCATCTTACCAACGATGGTGCAAGGCATGGACAAAATACAGATTCTATCTTTTTGAATGTATGCATCACCATTCCATTCAGCAAAAGTAGACTGTGGATAACAAAAAAGCAATTTGAGAAAGCTGCCTGTGGAAATCCCGCACTCATTCTGGAATGCAAACGGTTCCATACTGGTCAAGAGATGACTAACAGAAGACATAGTTTCCAGTCTGAGGACTAGTGCAGTAAAGTTCTTTAAAAATCAGTTGAAAAATCCCCAAAGTTTTTAATTGTAATTGCATTTAAGAAACGCTATTACTTCGTCTGAACTTTTTTGCTCTGAAAAGGTCGCCAAATGTTTAAAACCTTCAGTTTTTTCTTGCAAAACTTTCGCGACAAGTTTCTGCTCAGTTCCAGTTTCAGAAATTATCACACGAACGCCTACTCCGGCTTGTGGGTTCTTGCTCTGAAAAACATTTGCAGGCAAACACTGTGGCTACTATCTATCACACTTGCTAGCTTGGCCAAATATAGCCAATTCAGAAGACTTTTAATCTTAGTCATCACCTTAGCCATTGACACATTGTTGCATTTGTCAAACACGGCATTAACAGCATTCTGATGCTTTCGACATCACCGCATTTTTGTCCAAAACAACCCAGCCGCCATCTTTATCAGCAGGTAACAATTAATAGCTATTATTTTTCAGCCAGTTAACCATCTTCTGCAAAGATAGCTTCTTCCCGGAACGCCTGTACCTAGTTAGTACGTCTACACCTTCAGATATGCACCGTACCGCCTCGGTTTTTTCGGCCGGCCGAGAGACCTGCCCCACTATGGCCAAGAACTCCGCTCTGGATTTTTTCAGCTCAACCGCAAACTTCGTCTCCAGGCTCAGGACTTGTTTGACATTCCCAAGGAAAAGAAATGTAATCAGCAGTGTATTTCTTTTCCGGTTCGTCGGCTCTTCTTTGGCAGAAGCGCACGAAGACTTGGAAGAGTTTGCTGACATAGGAAAATCTGTGGTGCGGTCTATGCATTGTGACACCTGATGCCATTGTTTCCATGGGTGAACCGGTCCCGCAGAGAGTTGCACCCGAAGCTTGAGGTGTTTCCCTGTTTGTCGCTGCCCATTGCAAGACGCAGCGGCGACGACTGGCACGAACTGAAGTAGATAAAAGTCACATTTAAAAATCCCCATGTACGAGAAATGAAGATCGACAAGGTAAGATTCTGGGCTGAGATGGTTTCGGTATTCCACAACTACAGCGCAACGAACGGGACGTAGTCATCTAAGGAAGTTATCTACTCTTTGCCGCTATCATGTTAGAAGCAATATATCGGCCAAAACCGGCCGATGTATCAAACGAAAGATTAAAGGAGCATGATTATAAGGTCACACTTGGCCCCATCGTAAGCCACGTAGCCAAACACTGCAGAAACTGCAAAAAGTGATGAGAGTGGTGACGAAGATGGCATCGATACCTGCAAGCCATTGTACAACGAGTGCGTTGTGATAGGTAGGAACCGCGACTAGCTGACAAGGGAAATTATAGAAGCACATATGATAGCAAGGCTCCCGGAAGAATGTATAAGCGCACCCTCTGTATAGCTGTCAGAAAAAGAAAAACGCGACCTCGACTGCGAATGCTGACACGCGTGTGCTTTATATCGAGTTCTTTTATATATTTGCGACTTGTATGCATTGCTTTCCATTTCTGGCCGCCAGTTCGGTACTTATTCCGGCAGGCAGCTGATAAAGATTTCAGCTGTTGAGCCAGCGCTGTGTTGTGTCTCTGGCTGCGTCCTTTTTTTTACGTCCCATTCGTTGTTCTGTAGTCAAGGGTATATCGAAACCAACTCACCCAGCTACTTACCCTGTTCGTATTGTTATTGTGGCAGGAACAACGCAGCACGAGACAAAGATAGGACAGGAGGGACTCGACGTTGTCACGCCTGTCCCTGCTTTGTCTCGTGCTGCGTTGTTCTGCCACAAGATTCATTCACCCAACCAGCCCAACTTTCACATTGCTATTGTATTGTTAGTTTAGCAAAACATTCATTTGGGCGAGTTGTGTAGATATTCATGATTTGAACAGCGCGAACTACAAGGGACAAGCAGAAGGGAAACAGGACAAGCGCTGACTCGCAACTAAAAGGTTTATTCAATGAAACCTTCTTATATGAAGAAACAATCAAAGGAAAAAAAACAACACAAAAACTAAAAACCATGAAACGCAACATTCGTCAGGTGCTCCCGAGATAATTCATCTCCCTATCGCAAAGGAACACAGAAGGTTTGCTGACGCACTTCAGTTGATCCCCTGCGATGTGAAAAGCCTCGACAACTTTCTCGTGTCGTCTGATCACTGTGGGTGTATAGCACACGGGTTTGATTGAATCATGCAGTGCATTTTTTCTTTTTCTTTTTCATGACTTTACATTCTAGACAATGTTTGACCAAATGCGAAAAGGTCATCACCATTGTTTAAGTTGTTCCTGTGCTCTTGTAGGCGCTTGTTAAGGCAACGCCCTGTCTGACCAATGTAACGCGCTCCACAGGAAAGGGGTACACTGTATACGACACATGTTTTACAGGCCACAAACTTATCCCTGTGCGCAACGGCCACATCCTTCTTTTTTTCTCCTTGGCCTCTTTCTTTTCTTTCAATGGCAGGGCAAATCTGTTGAGCTTGACGGGGGCTGTAAGGAACACGCCAACTTCGTACCTACTTGCTACGTTCTTTAGTCCGTGGGAGACGCGGTGAACATATGGCAAAACGGCAAATTTCTTCTTTTCAGGCTTGGACGTCTGTCGTAAGCAGAGTGGCCAGACGCTTTAATGACTGAATTAAACGAGAACACGCCCCTGCTATCATCTGGTCTTGATATCCAGCACACTTAACCCTAGACAACTGGGTCTGGAAGCTATCTTGAATGGTGTGATGACAGGACTTGGTCAAAGCACTTCGCAAGCAGGAACTGATAATGCTATTTTTTACCAATTTGGAATGACCGGAGTGAGAATTAAGAAGTGTCTTTGACGACCTCGGGTTATACTTCCAGCAAACATGGTTCTGCTCGAAATGCAGCCGCACGTCTAAAAAACTGCAGTTCGTCGTTAACTGGTGCCACAAACGTGAACTGTAAACCCCGACCCACATTCCCTGAACACTTTAGGATGTCAACCATTCGAGCCGGAAAAACGCCCACGTTCTAACAAAAATAAGATAGTCATCGACATATCTGACAGTCTTGAGATGTAGGTCAGACAGGTTCTTTTTCCAGATCCCTGTCAACGTACAACAGAAAAATGTCACTTAAGACAGGGGCGACGCTGGACCCGATGCACACCTCCTGATTTCTGCGCAAATAGCTTGCCTTGCCATCCTATGAAAGTGGAATGCAAATAAAACCGTACCAATTCAAGGAAGTTTTCCACAGACATCCCGCATCGTGTTTACGAACGCCATTTCGTCATTATCATCTGTAATGTACCTTTTCACACGCTTTAACAGGCAGTCATGTGGAAGGCTATAATAAGGGTCTGTGACATCGATACTGAAGGCTGCACAGGCACTCGGGTTGTTCTCCTTCAAGAAGAAACGAGGCGTCGGAGTTGGGGATCTTGAGAGGGTCGAATGCATCCAAGGACGAAAGATGCCGTTGCAAAAAATTTTGACACGTGGTGTTGCCATGTGCTCCTTTCCGATACAATCGCTCTGAAGGGTACATCAACTTTATGCGTCTTCGCGGTGAAAAAATATGTCCCAGGTGCAATTTCTTGCACTGCCCAACCTGCTTGGCCAAGCGTTCGAGGCCGAGGAGTGTTCAGAAGGAGAGACGCCTTGCTCCTTGACCTTGGCCTCTTTCAGCGGAGACAACTCGAAGTTCTTCATGACCGCGGCCAGGGCTTTTTCTTGGAATTGGCTTTCAGAAAAGATGGTAAAACAGACTTCCTTGTCAGACAACAGGACCCTTAGGTCCTTTGAACACATCCACTTCGCTATGGTGCCGACTGGATTGCGTTTGGCTGCTTTTGTCATGGTGCGCTCTAGGACATTCGACGCACTCTGTAATGCAACGGGGCCTATCATTTTCTTCCACCTTTTTGGCTATTGACCTGATAGGGTGAGCTTTTCCGCCTTGTCTAGTGTGGGTTCAAAAGGCATGCTTCGGGCCTAGCTTGAGTACGCTGCTGATGCTCTCGGGAATCTGTTGGTCAACAAAAGAGAAAACCTTGCCTTCTTGTAAGCCGCTCTTCTCTATTCTTGGTCGGTAGTCGAGGACGAACATTGTTCCAGAGGAACTCGGTGAGACGATCAGATGTGGCACACCAACCACGGTAGGCACGGCCCATGCGCTGACTACCGTAGATGCGCCCGCAGGAAACAATCAGACAGTCCTTGAAGTGACGGACTTGTCTCCACGACTCCGAGGCCAGGATGCGGCACAAACCTTCGGTCTGTGTCCTGAGGACGGCTGAAGGAACCCAAAGGTAACCACGAGTTTCTGGAGGTGTTGAGGCCGAGTCTCGCATACCACGATGCCTTCCTTGCTTGGCATAAACAAATGCTATGAGCGGCGCGAGCAACGCGGGGTTGTAGAAGGAAATGTTAGGAACAGTGAAAAGAGCCCGTTGCATAAGAAATATGGTGTTAGCAAAACATTCATTTGGCGAGTTGGTAGATATTCATGATTTGAACAGCGCGAACTACAAGGGACAAGAAAAGAAGGGAAACAGGACAAGCGCTGACTCGCAACTAAAGGTTTATTCAATGAAACCTGCTTATATGAAGAAACAATCAAAGGGAAAAAAAGAACACAAAAAAACTAAAAACCATGAAACGCAACATTCGTCAGGTGCTCCCGAGATAATTCATCTCCCTATCGCAAAGGAACACAGAAGGTTTGACTGACGCACTTCAGTTGATCCCCTGCGATGTGAAAAGCCTCGACAACTTCTCGTGTCGTCTGATCACTTGTGGGTGTATAGCACACGGGTTTGATTGAATAATGCAGTGCATTTTTTCTTTTTCTTTTTCATGACTTTACATTCTAGACAATGTTTGACCAAATGCGAAAGGTCATCACCATTGTTTAAGTTGTTCCTGTGCTCTTGTAGGCGCTTGTTAAGGCAACGCCTCTGTCTGACAACGCCCTGGCAACGCACTGTCTGATAGCAGGGGCGTGTTCTCGTTTAATTCAGTCATTAAAGCGTCTGGCCACTCCGCTTACGACAGACGTCCCAGCCTGAAAAGAAGAAATTTGCCGTTTTTGCCATATGTTCACCGCGTCTCCCACGGACTAAAGAACGTAGCAAGTAGGTACAAAGTTGGCGTGTTCCTTACAGCCCCCGTCAAGCTCAAACAGATTTGCCCCTGCCATTGAAAGAAAGAAAGAGGCCAAGGAGAAAAAAGAAGGATGTGCGTTGCGCACAGGGATAAGTTTGTGGCCTGTAAAACATGTGTCGTATACAGTGTACCCCTTTCCTGTGGAGCGCGTTACATTGGTCAGACAGGGCGTTGCCTTAACAAGCGCCTACAAGAGCACAGGAACAACTTAAACAATGGTGATGACCTTTCGCATTTGGTCAAACATTGTCTAGAATGTAAAGTCATGAAAAGAAAAAAGAAAAAATGCACTGCATGATTCAATCAAACCCGTGTGCAATACAACCCACAGTGATCAGACGACACGAGAAGTTGTCGAGGCTTTTCACATCGCAGGGGATCAACTGAAGTGCGTCAGCAAACCTTCTGTGTTCCTTTGCGATAGGGATGAATTATCTCGGGAGCACCTGACGAATGTTGCGTTTCATGGTTTTTAGTTTTTGTGTTGTTTTTTTCCCTTTGATTGTTTCTTCATATAAGAAGGTTTCATTGAAATAAACCTTTTAGTTGCGAGTCAGCGCTTGTTCCTGTTTCCCTTCTTTTCTTGTCCCTTGTAGTTCGCGCTGTTCAAATCATGAATATCTACCAACTCGCCCCAAATGAATGTTTTGCTATAACCATATTTCTTATGCAACGGGCTCTTTTCACTGTCCTAACATTTCCTTCTACAACCCCGCGGTGCTCGCGCCGCTCATAGCCATTTGTGTATGCCAAGCAAGGAAGAGCATCGTGGGTATGCGAGACTCGGCTCAACACCTCCAGAACTCGTGGTTACCTTTGGGTTCCTTCAGCCGTCCTCAGGACACAGCCGAAGGTTGTGCCGCATCCTGGCCTCGGAGTCGTGGAAACAAGTCCGTCACTTCAAGGACTGTCTGATTGTTTCCTGCGGGCGCATCTACGGTAGTCAGCGCATGGGCCGTGCCTACCGTGGTTGGTGTGCCACATCTGATCGTCTCACCGAGTTCCTCTGGAACAATGTTCGTCCTCGACTACCGACCAAGAATAAGAAGAGCCGCTTACAAGAAGGCAAGGTTTTCTCTTTTGTTGACCAACAGATTCCCGAGAGCATCAGCAGCGTACTCAAGCTAGGCCACGAAGCATGCCTTTGAACCCACACTAGACAAGGCGGAAAAGCTCACCCTATCAAGGTCAATAGCCATAAAAGGTGGAAGAAAATGATAGGCCCCGTTGCATTTACAGAGTGCGTCGAATTCCTAGAGCGCACCATGACAAAAGCAGCCAAACGCAATCCAGTCGGCACCATAGCGAAGTGGAGTGTGTTCAAAGGACCTAAGGGTCCTGTTGTCTGACAAGGAAGGCTGTTTTACCATCTTTTCTGAAAGCCAATTCCAAGAAAAAAGCCCTGGCCGCGGTCATGAAGAACTTCGAGTTGTCTCCGCTGAAAGAGGCCAAGGTCAAGGAGCAAGGCGTCTCCCTTCTGAACACTCTCGGCACTCGAACGCTTGGCCAAGCAGGTTGGGCAGTGCAAGAAATTGCACCTGGACATATTTTTTCACACCGCGAAGACGCATAAAGTTGATGTACCCTTCAGAGCGATTGTATCGGAAAGGAGCACATGGCAACACCACGTGTCAAAATTTTTGCAACGGCAATCTTTCGTCCTTGGATGCATTCGACCATCTCAAGATCCCCAACTCTCCGACGCCCTCGTTTCCTTCCTTGAAGGAGAACAACCCGAGTGCCTGTGCAGCCTTCAGTATCGATGTCACAGACCCTTATTATAGCCTTCCACATGACTGCCTGTTAAAGCGTGTGAAAAGGATACATTACAGATGATAATGACGAAATGGCGTTCGTAACACGATGCGGGATGTCTGTGGAAAAACTTCCTTGAATTGGTACGGTTTTATTTGCATTTCCACTTTCATAGGATGGCAAGAGCAAGCTATTTTGCGCAAGAAATCAGGAGTGTGCATCGGGTCCAGCGTCGCCCCCTGTCTTAAGTGACAATTTTTCTGTTGTACGTTGACAAGGGATCTGGAAAAGAACCTGTCTGGCCTACATCTCAAGACTGTCAGATATGTCGATGACTATCTTATTTTTGTAGAACGTGGGCGTTTTCCGGCTCGAATGGTTGACATTCTAAATGTGTTCAGGGAGTGTGGGTCGGGGTTACAGTTCACGTTTGAGGCACCAGTTAACGACGAACTGCAGTTTTTAGACGTGCGGCTGCATTTCGAGCAGAACCATGTTTGCTGGAAGTATAACCCGAGGTCGTCAAAGACACTTCTTAATTCTCACTCCGGTCATTCCAAATTGGTAAAAAATAGCATTATCAGTTCCTGCTTGCGAAGTGCTTTGACCAAGTCCTGTCATCACACCATTCAAGATAGCTTCCAGACCCAGTTGTCTAGGGTTAAGTGTGCTGGATATCAAGACCAGATGATAGCAGGGGCGTGTTCTCGTTTAATTCAGTCATTAAAGCGTCTGGCCACTCCGCTTACGACAGACGTCCAGCCTGAAAAGAAGAAATTTGCCGTTTTGCCATATGTTCACCGCGTCTCCCACGGACTAAAGAACGTAGCAAGTAGGTACGAAGTTGGCGTGTTCCTTACAGCCCCCGTCAAGCTCAAACAGATTTGCCCTGCCATTGAAAGAAAGAAAGAGGCCAAGGAGAAAAAAGAAGTATGTGGCGTTACGCACAGGGATAAGTTTGTGGCCTGTAAAACATGTGTCGTATACAGTGTACCCCTTTCCTGTGGAGCGCGTTACATTGGTCAGACAGGGCGTTGCCTTAACAAGCGCCTACAAGAGCACAGGAACAACTTAAACAATGGTGATGACCTTTCGCATTTGGTCAAACATTGTCTAGAATGTAAAGTCATGAAAAAGAAAAAGAAAAAATGCACTGCATTATTCAATCAAACCCGTGTGCTATACACCCACAGTGATCAGACGACACGAGAAGTTGTCGAGGCTTTTCACATCGCAGGGGATCAACTGAAGTGCGTCAGCAAACCTTCTGTGTTCCTTTGCGATAGGGAGATGAATTATCTCGGGAGCACCTGACGAATGTTGCGTTTCATGGTTTTTAGTTTTTTGTGTTGTTTTTTTTCCCTTTGATTGTTTCTTCATATAAGAAGGTTTCATTGAATAAACCTTTTAGTTGCGAGTCAGCGCTTGTCCTGTTTCCCTTTTTTTCTTGTCCCTTGTAGTTCGCGCTGTTCAAATCATGATTATTTTTAGTTGCTGTGTTCTTTCCCTACATAGTGCGTCTTGTCTATGAATTTTATTTTTCCCCTTGTAGCCGCCCCCCCCCCCCCCCCCGCCATAATATTGCCCCCAATGAGCGGTTTAGGTATCAGAAGTAAGGAATAAATCAATAAATAAATAGATAGTTATCAGGGTCAGGTTTGATATTTTAGCATTCGTGCGAAAATGGGTTGTACATTACTGGGATTATACCTCCGAGATTAGATATGATGGGTAGGAGCGATGCGATTTCATGTAAGTGAGGAGTCACTATAGTATAAAGAATGAAAGAGTGATAAACGAGAGAACTTGCGTCGAAGGCCCGGAATACTGAGAGGTTGATTTAGCAATGACACAATTTGATACGGTGAGAATGACGAAAGGATGATCCTGGCAGCTTTGTTTTGGACGGACTAACGACGTTTAACTAATGAAACGCTACTACGATTCGATATTATAGAAGTATATTCTAAAGCTGACCTTATGATAGCAGTATATGCGTGTTGGTTTGTCTCGGAGCTGGCAAGATATAAACAAAGTTTAATGAGTCTTAGTTTCTGAATCGCTTTGGTAGGGTTGTGATCTATGTGGGCGCTCCAGTTAAATCCTCACTGAAATAGACCCCAAGGTATTTGAAAGAATCCGTTCTGTCAATTATTTTGTTCTTAATTGTGTGCACATTTGAAAGCGTATTACTGCGCGTGGAAAAGGTCATTAGCTTTGTTTCTTTCATGGCAATCTCTATCTGCCATAAATAACACCGCTCATTTTCATGCATTAAGTCGGACTGCAGAAGAACTACGTTAAGGGGGCAGCTATTATCAGTGGGCCAGCTACATTACACAATCGTCAGCGAAGAGTCGTAGGTTACATGATATCTGAAATGCTATGTCACTGATATAAATTAAATGTAGTAAAGTAGTTGAGACAGATCCCTGTGGAACTCCTGATATGACACGAGCTGCTACAAGAATACTCCTAAATTTTGGCGTGATTACTTAAAATTCTTCGATCTAACGGGTGATGTCGTGCTGAAGCTTGAGGTTGTTAACTTTGTACATTATTCTCTTATAGGGAACGCTATTAAAAGCTGTTTAAAAATTTATAAATATGGCGTCAGCGTGCATTAATTCGTGTATCGATCCATGAAGATCTGTTTTGAGCTGGAATAACTGTGTTTAAAAAACTTCTTTTGCCTAAAGTCACCCTGATCATCAATAAGCAGTCTATTGCTGTTTAGATGAGCCATTAATACAAATAAAGCATATGTTCAAGCAGGAACGGAGCGAAACTTCTCTGTCAAAGGACTCACTTCCAGCCAAAGGCTTCGGCAGATTCTCATGCCCCTGCTAGTGTGAAAAAACAGGCATTTGTAGATTAAAGGGGATAGTCCCCTCCTCTTCATTGTGGCGCAGCTTTCTGCATTGTCACGCTAGTAGAGCAAGGAGAAATCGCCGACGCTATTGATTGGAAGGGGGTATTTTGGCGGGGAAAAGCAGCTGCGTTCTTAAGCTGTATACCGGAATATAGACTTCCTTCACCCCGGACGTCACGAAGATGCGGTGGCGCTGATGTCAGCAGCGACTTTCGCATGGTAGGCAGAACAGGTTCCGCCTGCCAGTGCCTGCCGCAACTGCCGCAGCTACCGGCGGCTGCATCATGCCTGTGTACTGAAGAAACAGCATGTATCGACCAGCTGCGTCACTGCTGGATCCGCGTAGTAGCATAAAAGAAAATTTAAATTAGCCTCGATAGGTTTCTCGCAAATAAATACCGCATTAGGAAACTGGCTAATAGGCAATGGGCCACGATAGTAAAGAGCGAAGTCTGGGAGCCGATCGGCACGGCCACTCAATGCACTTAATAGCATGCAAGTTACTGCGTTCATTCACCGGAACATCAGGAGAGTAGGCTGATAATTGCGCCAGGAAAAAAAAAGCACATATGTAGCTGCACACGTATTTATCACCTTGAGCCGGTGAGCACGGGGCGCCGGCATGTTCACTCGTCCCCAAAGATGCGTTCTTTCGTTAATAGCACAGCATGTTTTAATGGCGCGTTTTATGGAATTTAATATTTGCTTGAAACTGTTTCTTAATGTAACCGACAGAATTATTTGACTCGGGTAGAAAGAAGTCAAGTAAGTTGTGTCAATCTTGCGCGGTCGCGTTGGAGTGCTTAGAATAGCGTACCTTAAGTGTGCTAAACGCCACATGCTTTTTCATTGTATCATGCAAGTGTCATGTTTCATGAGGAAGTACATGATCGCGAAACTTGTTTGGAAAAAAGCAGCCGCAGGCGTGCTACTAACAGACACGTGGCGAGATTGAAAAGGGACGCGGCAATGAAAAGTGTTTTCGTTATTTATGCATGCGATATGTAACTAAACTTGGTGCAAATATGTAATTGCTACGCTAGTTTCAGTAATGCCTTTCATTCTAGCTATACCTGGTTCACTTTTGGGTAATTATAATTAACCCCCTCGTCAAGTCGCCTCAAGGTCTGAATTGACTGAATAGAAAGCGCGCAAATTTTTTATGCCAACATGTACACAAAGCCATGTTATGTATGATGGCGCGATTACTTTTTCTTTCAGATGATCAGTACTTATGCATGCATAGTTGCATGAAAACGTTTCTTACAAAAATAACTATCATGGTACTGCACGTGTAGGAAAAAAATTCGAGAGATTTATTACTCTCCTCAACGTCTCAGGAAAAGTCTGCTACAAATGGAATTATTTTATTTTCATGTTTTACGGAATTTCGAAGGTGTGAGTGATGCCAGTCGCAGAAAATGTGAGGTCAGAAAAGGAACCTTAAAGTTTATTCACTCGTTTATTGCGTCTTCACTTTCGCTTTGGTCAAATAAAAGCGGCACTAAAATCAAGGAAATTACCTTACAACTTTCGACGACCACACATCTAAAAGGCATAACTTATAAATTTGTACTGAATATTTTGCTATGAGTTCTCGTCACGAAACAAGACTCCAGGGCTAGGAAAGAAAATAATTCCAGAAATCAAAAATTTTCACCAAATCGATCAGTTTGACAAGGGGAGAAGTCGGCCTGGCTGGTGCGTGATCATGCGCCTAAAAACAGCGAGATCGGGGTCACGACGCTTTCTCCAATTTTCGCACAGCGCAACACCTACGTCAACAGAAGGTGAGCGCACGTCTGCTCCGCCGAAACAACGCCAGTACTTCCCCTCACTACTGTCCTGAAGTAGAATCATTCCGGCTAGTGCAGAGTGTCAAAACTTATTTTATTCAATGCTTAGCGTATAAATCAACGGCAGAAACACTTTCTATGTGTTTACTGCTAACCATATATACAACTCACAGTAGCAAACTATTTCTCTGAGTACGCCGCACGTGGCCAAAGCGAGCTCGTGTACTTCGAGAAATTACTAAGTTGAAAGCATAAACCTCTGCTGTGATTCGCAGAAACTGGAAACGCGCCTACAAGCCTTGAAAACCAGCGCTCAACACCTCTCCGCGACGCCACTCCCTGGCCTTTTGCCTACCGTGAGCCCGCTAGCGACTGCAGCGCCACCTAGTTTGTTTGCAAAAACATGCAGGAGGTCTTTTGGCACTTCCCAGTTTCTGCGTGTACCATGTAGAAGACACCGTGGCGTTTATTTGCCCCCTGCTGTTATTCGCTCTCGTTGCATCAAACGTAAGGTATATTGTTTATATTGCTTATTGAGGTAATACAATGTTCTTGCCCTTGAAGCAGGGCATGAGGAAGCGCGTCCTCCTGACTACGCCCTGGCCTCGGAGGGCGCCGTCGGTGCAGCAACAGTGGCGCGTCAGCAGTCACTCACCGCAATCACAGTTACATAAGAACTAGCAACATTATCCAGAATATTTTACTATAACTAAATGTACATATGATTCAACAAGGAAAAACTTAGGGCCAGTTTGTCTGACATGTTAAAAAGGTAAAAGAACCATGACTTCAGGACAGGTCGTAAGACGATGTGGACCGGAGCAGCGGTAACTAGCAACTGGCGTTTAATATGAAGAAACACATAGCAGCAAAACATTGCGTCTGCGCGTGGAATGCCGTGAAATAATAACAAACACAAGAAAAACGCGTGGTAAAATCACAGAAGATGACAATGGAGAAACGACTGCAGGGGGGTGATACAGCTATCATTTGTTAATAAAAAAACAGGGTCTCTTTATCTAGGAGTGCCAGAGAAGGCTCACTTGCACAGGTGTCAAGAGCAAGTTTGCGCTTGTGTGCTGCTTCAAAAATCTCCCGCTCAAATTTAGACTTTCCCCTTCGTACGATAATTGTTTTATTAAGCCTGGGGTAACAACCATTGCATTCCCTGCAATGTCTGGGGAGATTAGCGCCAATTCCACCCTTCAGAGAGCGGAAATGCTGCCGTAGTCTATCATTCATACAAGGGCCAGCTTGGCCAACGTAAAGTCTGCTACACTGCAGCGAAACTGGTGCACTACATGAGTGGAGCAGTGCACTTTATGCTCCTTCGAGCTTAGTGGTGCAAGCGGCGCTGCACGAACCATCCGCCACAGACCTGCAAAGCTTAGACAACTTGCAGGGGACGGAGAACACAAGACAGATTCCCTGCTTGGCAGCCACCTTCTTCAGGTTATGTGTTAAAGTCGTGCCAACACCAAACTGCGGAAACCTTTCAGGCGCAGGTTAGCAAGTTGAAGCAATCTGGCTTTCCACCACCCCTTCTCCAGGCAGTGGGTGAATCGCTGATGTGGAAGCTGCGGGACAAGACGCGCGGGCGGAAGCCTGGACAAAGTCCAGCTAGAGGTTATGCGCTATGTGCATAAAATGGCACATAACCTCAAGAAGGCGGCTGCTAAGCAGTGCATCTGTCTTGTGTTATCCGCCCCCTGCAAGTTGTCTCTACTTTGCAGGCGTGTGGCGGATGGTTCGTGCAGCGCCGCTCACACCACTAAGCCCGAGTACCAGTAAGTGCATTGATCCACTGATGTGGTGTACCAGTTTCCGCTGCACTGTGGCAGAGTTTACGTTGGCCAAACTGGCCAATGTATGAATGATAGACTGCGGCAGCATTTCCGCTCTCTGAAAGGTGAAATTGGCGCTAATCTCTCCGGACATTGCATGGAATGCAATGGTTGTTACCTTAAGCTTAATCAAACAATTATGGTAGGAAGGGGAAAGGCTAGAATTGAGCGGGAGATTTTAGAAGCAGCACACATGCGGAAACTTGGACTTGACACCTTTGTAAGTAAGCCTTTTCTGGCACTCCTAGATAAAGAGACCCGTTTTCTGATTAACAAGTGATAGCTGTGTCACCCCTTTCCAGCCTTTTTTCCATTGTCATCTTCTGTGATTTTACCACGTGTTATTCTTGTGTTTTTTATTATTTAATGTGATTGCACGCGCAGACGCAATGTTTTGCTTTTATGTGTTTTTTGCATAATAAACTTCAGTTGCTAGTTACCGCTTGTCCTGTCCACCTCGTCTTAAGTCCTGTCCTGAAGTCGCGGCTCGTTTACCTTTTAATCATGCACGTAATAAAACATAATGTAACAGTGGTGCGCAAACTTCAAAGGAAAGTAAAAAAAAAAAAACTTCGTCAATAAATTTAAAAAAAAACACTGACGAGAATGCTCTTTTTCAGGTGGCAGTAAGAAGAAGAAGGAAAAACTATGAAGATCGCAACACCGCGCATCACAAAATCATGCAGACAGTGATATGAAATTCTAGCATTGATGCTTAAATTTCCGAGTCGTTTTACATTTCTTTGCGATATCACTTAATTTATGGTGAGCATAACAGATGAGCATGATTTGATATTCCACATTTTCCTTTCCATATTTGGAACGTGGACGCTCTATTACATCTGAAGTTTTCCGAAAAAAGTAACTCGCGTCTCTGCTAGAGTATTGATTATAGAATATATTGTAGTTATGTAATATTTATGTGTATACCAGAGGGCATAACCCGATTAGGTAGGAGATTATAACAAGTGGTATAGCAAGCTCCTTAATTAGTTCACCTGCGCTGATGTAGGTTCTGGAAGGCATCAATAATCGAACCGCTTTAGGTTGGAGCGTTAAAAAATTCTTCATGTCAGTTTGAACACAGATGCTCCAAACAGTCAGTTAAGTATGGAGGAACAAGTGAAAAATGCATTTTTTCTTGAACCAGGTGGATAGAAGATAACGAAGTCTATATATGAAGCCTATATACCATGCTCGTTTTACATGAACACTGTTTATATGATCAGCCTAGCTTAAATTGATGTGAAAAGTAACGCCAAGAAATGAATGGCTGCCGACTGTTCTAGTGTAGTCGACACGTAGAACAGAGTGATATAATAATCAGTCGGCTTATTTTGCCACAGAAAAGAATACATTTTGCTTTCTTTGAATTTAGCAGAAGTTTGTTTAAATACAATCAATTAGCATGACAGCAATTTTTTGTCCCCTAATCATCGTGCAGCCCATCGAAGTGAACGGAGTCCGCTCGCGTTGGCCCGGTCAGCGGCCGTGCTTCTTTCGTCGGATTCGCGGCTTAGGGATCGACCGAGCGTGATGATATTTTCATTGCGACATCATTAAACGCTTCATTATGGAAAGAAACCCGGCGGCGTCCGACAACGTCCAGCATCGTCTGTCATAAACTTAAAGAGGAAAATAAGTTATGCATGTTAGTATAATGAATATTAAAGCGCAAGTAGAAGAGCACATGGAAGGCCACTCACGAGAAGCGCTTACTAGCAACCAAAGCGTTTTGTTTCCACGGTCAGAATAAATGGGAGTCAGGAAAAAAAGAAAGAAAAGAAAACGCCAAGGAACAAGAGAGAAAAAAAAGATGTTTAGCCATTACTATCAAACTGTCAAGTTCTTTCCCCGATAGCACAGCAGACAGTTCGCATGACCCAGCCTCGTGTCTTGGCAGTATGATACGCCTCCACAACCTCTCTTAGTCTCTGACCGCGATGCACACAGATTATCGTAATTCGCTCCAGTTGAGCATGGCAGGATTTGTCTTGTTCACGATGTTTCTGTTCATGACGTGCAAGGTGCGTGCCTGTGCCATTTTGTAATGTTCCGCAATGTTCTGCAAGAAACGTGTTGCTGCAGAAACTTGTCTGACCGATATTTACAGCCCCGCATGTAGCAGGAATAATGTGCGCCTCGTTTGGATTGCAGGCGATTAACGGATTTGCATGTCTAATGTCACAATGCTTGCACGCACCATCGTTTTGTTGTTTGGCCTTATCCTCTACTGGGCGAAAAATTCTGCTTGGCTTTCTTATATTCATCCCTCGCTTCATGGGCTTAAGAAGCTCACTGCACGTTATAACGTGGACGTTGTTTTTACAGCGCCAAAAAAGGTCAGCAGTGTTTGTCGCGCCGTAGAGGATAAGGCCACACAACAAGACGCTGGTGTACGCAAGATGTGTAACATTAGACATGCAAATCTGTCCGTCGCCTGCACTCAAAACGTGGTGTACATGATTCTTGCCACATGCGTCACTGTTGTGTTCCTCCCTTGGCGTTTTTATTTCCTTTCCCTTTGATTTCTTTTCTCTGTTTTTCTGTGTGCGTCCCCCATAGCCTCAGTCGCTTTGGGACGTTAAACCTTCATAAACCTAAACCTTGTTCTGTGTTTTTTTTTCCTGACGACTCTTCATTCTGAGCTTGTAAATAAAACGCTTTTGTATCTAGTAAACGCTTCTCGTGTTGGCCTTTCTTCCGTGTGCCCGTCTTTTTGCCCTTTAGTATCTATTATGAGTCATAAAATTATCTTAATCGTAGACGGGGTGGGTGACGTCAAGAGTGGGCCTGAGATCACTTAGTTGGAGGTGCTGGGCAGTTGATAGGAGATATGACCACGTGACATGGCAGAGTGTGGTGGCAGCCTCGGGGTCGGGGTGTCGGGGGGTTGTGTGCAGATGTGCCTAGACAGCTCCGAGTTGGATTGGGATCCAACCAGAATCAACACCGCGTGTGTCTACTGTAGTGAGAAATCCCCGTAAGCTGAGAGGCCGACAACGGAAGTATGTCGCTGAATATGGGGAATCCGCGGGGGCGCAGACTCAGCGCATGCGGCTAGCAACAATGAAGCGCTAGCAACTTGGCAGCGGACGCAGCGGACCGAGCACACGCTCATTTTCTGCTTGTTTCGCAGGCGCACGTGAACACATACGCCTCATATCAAGTGCAAGCCAGCGGGAAACAAAACAGCTGATACTGACGAACTAGTGCGACTGTGCTGGACGCCGGAGACGCCCCCTACGTCTGACCACGTGACCATCGTCTTCACCCGAGGCTGTGAAAAGGACGACGCAGCGGCTTCGAGAAACACTTGGCAGCGGACGCAGCGGACCGAGCACACGCTCATTTTCTGCTTGTTTCGCAGGTTGGAATTCTCGCAACTTTGTTGCATTACTATTTCTAAGTCTTTCCCGTTGCTTCTGCTGCCAGTTGCTATTGCCAGTTGCTATTACCTACGACCAGTGTAAACGTGTTTGTGGTTCATCATGGGAACTGAGATAGCTGATTTCAAGCGTGAAATGCGCAAAGAAATAAGGGAACTGAAGGCTAGTCTAGAGCACATGAACAAAGATGTCGAGGACTTTCGTAGAGACTGTGCTGATCTGAAAAAAGAGAATGCCGCTCTGAAAGTGACAAATGAGGAGCTGATCAAAGAACTTGAACAACTAAAAAAGATGGCAAATGAAAACTCGGTGCGGATCACCGCACAGGATCAGTACTCGAGGAAAAAAAACCTTGAGATTAAAGGCATTCCTGAGAACAAAAACGAAAGTTTGATTGATGTTCTTGGCAGGCTTGGTGACGCACTTGGCGAATCTATAACGCAAGAAGATGTTGAAATCTGCCACCGGGTACCTGTGCGAAGCACTGCCGCTGACCAGAAAGACGGCGACGACGATACTGTCGAAGAAAGGCCGCAGCAAAACACGAATAGAAACAACAGTGTAGTAGCATTCACAACCGCGCTAAGCGCGATGCCATTCTTCAGAAAGCACGGAGAATTCGGTTCGGTGCAGATGAACTAGGTTTCTCAGAGAAACAGTCTGTCTTTGTTAATGAGCATCTGTGCCCAAAAATGAAAAAGTTGCTTGGGATGACAATTGGCAGGAAACGGGAGGTGGGCTGGCGTTACGCATGTGTAAAGAACGGCAGGGTTTACGCACGGAAAACGGAAACGTCCCGAGTTATCCGAATTGATTGTGAGTCCGACCTGGATAAGATGCGCAGCGCAACCGCCTCTCCCAATGCAACCGCCTCTCCCTGAGTGCCTACGGCCTGCTCTTTTTGTACTTGTCTGATTATTTTTGATGGCTGCTCCTAACGATGTTACCTGCCCTTCTGGCAACAGTTATATCAGTGTTCTGCATTGCAACGCCCAAAGTGCGCGAAAGAAAAACGACGAACTGGTTATTTTTCTTGCCGAATTCCGTTTCAAGTTTCAAGTTATTATGGTTACCGAAACGTGGTATTCTTCTACAGCTGATGTTTTGAATCTCCCGGGATACGAGAGTTTTTTTCTGAATAGGTCCCACCGACGTGGTGGCGGTGTACTACAGCTCGTATCAAAACAGTTCGCATGTGTTGTACAGCCAGACTTTTCTGAAATTAATGCTGATTACGAGGTTATAACAACTCAAAGTGAAAATAAGTTGTTTGCTGTCATTTACCGACCACCTAATGGGAACATAAACCGCTTTTTTAAGTTTTTAGAAACGCTCTTGAATTTCACAATTGCAAATAAGCTGCAAATCATTATAGGTGGTGACTGTAACATTAATCTGTTGGGTAACACTGCTGCCTCGCGTGAATTTCAAATTTTGCTTACTTCTTTATCTTGTGGCAATGTCATAACAGAGCCAACACGAATCACCGATCATTCAGAGAGCCTTTTAGATGTATTTGTGACTAATAATATGAGTGACTGTGTTAAGTCGGGCCGAATAATTACGGGACTAAGTGATCACTTTCCTATATACATGATCTACAAATGTAATACATTTCTTAAGAGAAAGATTAGCCACTCCGATTCGTACACTGTCAGAGATATAAGTTCCAGGACCCTAGAGGTGTTTAGGAATGAAATAAGCAGTATAAAATGGAGTCCGGTTTTTGCGTGCCAAAATGCTCAGCAAGCATATGAAATATTTCTCTCATTATTTAAGTCATGCTATCACACATGTTTTAGGCTGAAAACTGTAAACAAATCTAAAAAGCTTCGCAAGCCTTGGATGACAGATGAGTGCTTTAAAATGATTAAGAGAAAGGAACAACTATACGCAATGTTCGTGAAGACAAGGAGCTTAGATGACCTCTCAGCTTTCAAAAAATACAGAAATTCTGTCACAACCACTTTGCGTAAAACGAAAAATGCGTATTTTGAAAACTTATTTAACAATTCAACTAGTCAGACTGATGTTCTATGGCGCGAACTTAACAAAATATTGAATACTGGCACACGCAACAATCAAGTACTTCAACTAACAGTAAATGCTAAAACACTAGAAGGGCAGGACCTAGCGGACGAGTTTAACAAATACTTTACAAATCTTTCCTCGGGAACACTTATACAAGACAGCGCTGAAATTAAAAAATATTTAGGTGCACCCAATCCTAAATCTGCCTTTTTTGAACCGACTACTGATGAAGAAATTTACTCTACCTTTATGTCCTTAAAGAATAGTAAAGCCCGGGACATTGATGATCTTGAAATTAAACCTGTTAAATACGTCTTAGACCTGCTGACTCCAGCTCTTTGTCACATTTACAATACGTGTTTACATACTGGTACCTTTCCAGATATTATGCAGTGTGCAAGAGTAGGAGTGATATATAAATCAGGCGATCAAAATAACTTTTCAAATTATCGACCGATCTCAGTGTTACCCGTTTTTTCCAAAGGTCTAGAAAAAATAATATGCAAGCGAGTCACCAGTTTCTGTGATAAGCACAAGCTTTTATCTCCACAGCAATTCGGGTTCCGTCGAGGTATGTCCACTGAATTAGCTTTGTTGACGCAGAAGGAATTAATACTTAGAGGGTTTGAAAGTAACAAAATGACCCTAGGTATTCTGATCGATTTCTCGAAAGCATTTGACAGAATTGACCACAAAATTTTATCTACAAAGTTAGAGCATTATGGATTTCGAGGAGTTTCTGGTAACCTTCTCAAGTCATATTTAAACCACCGTAAACAATGCGTCGTGATTAACAAAGCTCACTCTTCCCTATTAAATGTCACTTCAGGTGTGCCGCAAGGCAGTATACTCGGACCGGTTTTATTTAATATTTACATAAATGATATAGTAAACACCAGCACACTTGCATCTTACATCATTTATGCAGACGACACAAGCATTTTTTTCCAGTCAGCCAGTATTGAAGAACTCACTGATTTCGCAAATGTTACACTTGAAAAATTCTCTCAATGGACTCAAATAAATAGTTTACAAATTAACGTTGCTAAAACAAGAGCCATATTATTTACTCCTGTACAAAAGGTTATCAGTCGGGATATCGACATAAAACTCGGTTCCGAACAAATAAAAGTCGTTAAAGAAATAAAAACATTGGGTGTGACGTTCAATCAACATCTAAACTGGAATGCCCACGTGGAACGCGTGGCGGGAAACCTGGCAAGAGCTTGTGGCGTACTGTGTAAGTTTAGAACGATGCTTCCGACTAAAATTAAGTTAATCCTTTATAATTCAATTTTCGCTCCCCATATAAACTACTGCAGTCTTCTATGGACGGACACAACTCAATCCAACCTTACCAAATTGATGCTATTACAAAAGAAAGCAATTCGTCATGTAGCAAATGCCTCATATGACGCCCATACAAGAGAACTTTTTGCTTCGTTTAATGTACTCCCCATACACCACATACATAAACTTAACCTCATTATGAAGTACAAACACAGTGTTCAAACTAACAACGAAACTTTCCTCAACTTATGTAATTTACATCGACCTTTAGAAGTGCCCTACATATTCAGAAACAGAGAACACTGGTCTATACCTTCTTCCCGCACTAATCAGGGTCGGCACATGCTGCAGTACCACATGCCTACATATTTGAATTTCCTACAAAATAAAAATATAGATATACATAACCTTAGCAAATACAAGTGGCAGAAATACCTTATTCTTGAAGACATATGAGTTTAATTATGTTTCTCCGACACAAACTGCTTTTGTATTGCGGATGTATTGTATCTTTTTATCATCGTCTATTTTCCTGCTTCTATTATGTGAACTTGTGTACACCCGATTATATTTGACCCTTTGGAGCTGTTGACGCGATTTTTTTTTGTTTTCCTGCTAGATATGTTTCTTTCATTTTCTGTGCGTTGAATTGTAATCTTCATATGTATAAATAGTCTGCGACGAGCTAACACAGATACATGTTCATTTCTCACATCAAAACTATTTCAGATATAGCACCTGTCTTACTGCACATTCCATTGCATACTTTTTTTTTTCGCTGTTTCTAAGTCCTGCATGTATATTTATGTATATATATATATATATATATATATATATATATATATATATATATATATATATATATATATATATATATATATATATATATATATATGTGTGTGTGTGTGTGTGTGTGTGTGTGTGTGTGTGTGTGTATGTGTGTGTATATATATATGTAATAACGTGACAGTCTGTTGGCCTTGTATATTAGGGGTGGCAGCCTCGTCAAGCTACTGAGTTTGTGGCTTTTTGCTCCTACCCTAGCATTTTTTTCTGTTCTTCAGGACAAAAAATGCTGAATAAAGTTGATTGATTGATTGATTGAAGAAGGAGGGAGAAGCTAGCCGACCGGATCACGTTGTAAACGCGCATTGCCGTTGAATACCCCTAAATATTTCTTTTTATATCTCTGGGGCGTTTCTGAAAGTCATGAAGAATGACCACGAAGGAGGCAATTTGGGGCACAAAAACTACATGGCGTGTTTCTCTTTTCCTGCCTTCTGCCTAAGAGACTCAGGCCGAACAAAAGTGTCTCCATCGAAAGGTACTTCAATGAGCCTAAGTCGGTCTCTACAAGTTTTACTGAAGTACATTTTGCGAGTAACGCTGAAATGCAAACGCATCAAGTGGATTCCACGGAACTTCTGTTAAGACAAAAAAACGAGATCCTTTATCAGGCATGAAGATAAACAAGAATGGAGAATTCTGTTCCTTTTCTAGTATGCTTGGCTGTCGTCAGAATTTCAGTATATTAATATCACTGTCCGCGACAAGCTGAGCTCGCGTGCTGTTCTTAACTTTATCAGCTTTTTGTAGCTGCAAATGTGCCAGGGATAAGCGCAGCTTTCTTTCGCAAGCACGTGTACACACGCTTGCGTGAATGCATAGAAGCAATTTTCACCCAGTTGTTTACGGGGATTCAAGACGTTTCCTGTCAGGCCTTCTGTGAGAACTATAAGCACAAGACTTCTGTCACGGCCGAACAAACCTCCACGCGTTGAGTTGGACACCGAAACAGAATTCTTCTTCGGTGACAGTTCTGTAGCTTGTGTGCACAAAGGTTCTACACTGTCTTCTATTGAGCTCTGTGTAGAATATTTCTGCATACAGGCTACAGAACTGTCACTGAATAAGCATTTTGTTTCGGTGTGTGTACAAATGTTCTACACTGAGGTCTTGCACTGGCCTCAACCATCTGTACCCGTGTAGGACTGGCAATATATTACATGAGTGGGTAGAGGCTAATTTTTTATTGATTCATCACGCCTAGACTTACAAAGCCTAGTCGCGTACTTTAGTGGTACAGGCAGGAACTTTCTTCTTACGCCCGATACAACTAACCTTCCTACCTTGAGTGATAGAATGCTGGTACTGGAAAGGCCCACTTTCTTTGAATGCACAGTAAAATGTGACTAAATCCAACTCGCGATATATCAGTGGTGCGGGTGAGGACCACTTGTATCAGCCTCAGTGTGCACTCTGCGGATAACGACGCGTTCATGCCGTCGTGTCAATGTCGCAATTTTTAGGGTAGCAGAATAATTTTCGTGCTAAGTTTTATTTTCCGGTTCTACGAAGACTTTAGAAACAATTACTGTCTTCTCAAGCTGGATGGTACTTGTGCACTGCAGTAGGTCGATTTTTATTAGAACAGCAGCTAAGGCAGAATAAACATTCTACCTTTCCTAAGTGTCACTTGAACCCCAGAAGCGGCCACACAAAGCGGGAATGTTGGTTAGAAAAAAGGTACGGAGATGATGTCACCGGGAGTGCCTTGACAGACAGCGAAAGCGCTTTTGGCAGGATTTGTTTAGCGTTGGGGAAACCTACGCGCGGGTGAAAAGTCCCCGAGGAAAACCAAGCAACACGGGGGAATGGTGAGGTATGTGCGGAAAGGCGAGGGGGGTGTGAGAAAGGAGGGCGAAGCTTACTCCCCGTTTTGGTGTGGTTACTTTAATATATCACCCGGTACGCAGACAGCTTAAGCTGTGCTCATGGGTTCAACTGACTCTAAGAAAAAAATCAAAACAGTACATGAGCAAGACTGCACTCTTTATTAAGGACGGCATGCTCAAAGGCGAACCGAGGGGGCAACAACTGTTACGAAGTGTATTTATGGGTTACATTTCCGCTCCGCCCGGTTCTGTGCCTTGGTGTTCCATTGAACCTACGGAGGGGAGGAGGGCGCCCTAACCGGGACATCCCCTTACCAAGAAGTGCGCCGATGGGCACTTCCTGTGGGTGCCTTTTCAGTGCCATCTTCCGAAAAGGAAACAGAGAAAGACTCAGCTCCCTCTGTGCATTTGCACCAATCTTTATGGTCACTTCCCGCGAGTGTCATAAATGCGCGAGTGTGTAACTGTGTGCATCCGCTACAAACGGGGATGAATACGGGGTGTGTATCTTAAAAAAAAGCCTCCGACTCGAACAACTGAATGCTTGCTTGTTCGCTCAGAGCTTTTTTTGTCTCTGCTGAGCTTTATTTGCTATTTTTTCTTCTGCTTTTCCTTCACGTTCTCGAAACCGGTTTGAAAAAGGTGTCTCGCGTATGAATTCACGCAGATGTGCTGAGAATGGCGGCCATGTGGTCCGGGACACATTCACACTGCTTTCCCTTTCCGTTTAAATAATTCATGGTGCCAACATCGAGGCTGATAACGCGCTGCCAGTAACCCCTTAGGTTGTATGAGATATGCGCATAGCAATAGCCCTTTTGGTTTTTATTTTATCGTAGTAATTCTTTTGTTCGTGTTTCTGTGCAAGGATAGCTTTGTCCTTCCATGCAAGCAGCACCACATTCCCTGACCACTCACAGGTAAGCTTAGGCATATTCAGACAGCACGCTAGCGTGCACGGTGTGGAAGACACCGCGTGTAAGTGGGAGAAAAATTTGAATGCGTGTTTTCACATCTGCATCATACACTAAGCCATTCGTGGCGTTTTGCTGTTCCTATTAAGCGTTTGGAGGTACGACCTGAAATGATGATCGTTTTCGCTTTTGTTCTATTACCGCACAATAACAAGGCCTCAAGAGCTCAAAACAGAGCTGTGTCCGTCTCTCTCCATCTATCCTGGTCCTTATGCACTGCCGCAATAAAAGATGTAATCTGAAACTTAACAATTTGTTCTATGTGGAAAAAGCGTGCTAATCTATGTCTTCCTTGATGAAGATGGAATTCTTTAAGCAGGCCTGGGTTGCAGCCTGATCTCCGTGACCAGAGCCGACAACACACTCCCTCATCAGAACAAGATTTTACCACCCTGGTGCAGTACTTGGCCACAACCTTTCATGAACAAAACAATGATCCCTTTGTCATCAGTCCCCAGCGGCTACGAAGCAACTGACCAAGGTGGCGGTCAGACCTGTGACACAGCGGAGGGTGCTAATATTTTCTGGCTCCGGGCGTTTAAAGTTATAATCTATCTAGTGATGCTAGCATAGTAGTGCTGTTAGAGGAACTAGCGTGCATTAAATGGGATGTCATAGGGCTTAGTGAAGTTAGGAGGACAGGTGAGGCGTATACAGTACTAAAGGACGGGCACATACTGTGCTATCGCGGGATAGCGGATAGACGAGAACTAGGTGTGAGATTCCTCTTTAATCGGGATATAGCTGGCAACGTAGAGGAGTTCTATAGCATTAACGAAAGGGTGGCAGCTGTCGTAACTAGGCTTAATAAGAGGTACAAGCTGAAGGTTGTGCAGGCCTGTTGAAAGCTTCTATGAAGAGGTGGAATAGACAATGTACAAAGATAAACACAGTACAATGTGCTGATGGGCGACATCAATGCGAAAGTGGGCAAGAAGCAGGCTGGCAACCAGGAGGTAGGCGACTATGGGATAGGTTCTAGGAATAGCAGGGGAGAGCTATTAGTAGAGTTCGCAGATAGAAATAACTTACGCATCATGAATACCTTCTTCCGCAAACAAGAGAACAGGAAGTGGACCTGGAAGAGCCCTAATGATGAGGCTAAAAATGAAATTGACTTCATAGTCTGCGCTCACCTTGGTATCGTGCAGGATGTGGAGGCCCTCGGAAAGGTGCGTTGTAGTGACCACAGAATGGTAAGGTCCTGAATTAACATAGACTTGAAGAGGAAACGGAAGTCCATTCACGAGCTATAGCGGTAAGAAGGAAAACAGAGGAATTCAGGATATAGCTGGATAACAGATATTCTTCTTTAACTGAGGAACACGATCTTAATGTTGATACAATGAACGATAATCTGACAGCTGTCACTACGGAGCGCGCAGTACAAGTAGGCGGTAGGACGGTTCGACAGGATACCGGCAAGCTATCTCAGGAGACGAAAGATCTGATAATGAAACGCCAAAGCATGAGGGCGTCTGACCATAGACACAGAATAGAACTAGCAGAGCTATCGAAGTTGACAAATAAGCGCAAGGTAGCCGCCATAAGGAAAATTAAAATGCAGAGAATCGAGCAAGCTCTAAAGAACGAATATAGCATAAAATGATGAAGAGGAAACTAGGCATAGGTAAAATCCGGATATATGCGTTAAGAGGCAAGGAGGGCAATGTTATTAGCAATATGGATAAGGTAGTTAAAGTAGCCGAAGAGTTCTATACAAATCTATACAGTAGCCAATGCAATCAGAACGTTAATGATGGAGAGAGCGTCGCACAGCAATGCGTCATGGGCAGTAACAAAAAAGGAAATAAAGAAAGGCTTAGGAGTAATGCAAAGGGGAAAAGCAGCTGGTGAGGATCAGGTAACAGCATATCTGTTGCAAGACGGAGGGGAGATTCTGCTAGAAAAACTAGCCACCCAGTATACGCAATACCTTATGACCTCCGCCGTACCAGAAGCTTGGAAGAACGCAAATATAATGTTAATTCATAAAAAAGGTGACGCCAAAGGCTTGAAAAATTACATACTGATCAGCCTACTGTTCGTTGCCTACAAGGTATTTACTAAGATAATCGCTAATAGAATCAGGGAAACCTTAGACTTTAATAAAAAAAATGATCAGGCAGGCTTCCGTAAAGGATATTCCAAAATGGATCATATTCACTCTATCAATCTGATGATGGAGAGATGCGCAGAATATAACCAACCCCAATATATAGCCTTCAATGATTATGAGAAAGCATTTGACTCAGTGGAAACCTCAGCAGTCATAGAGGCATTGCGGAATAAGGGCATAGATGAATCTTATGTCAATATCCTGGAAGATATATATAGGAACTCTGCGGCTACCATAGTCCCCCATAAAGTCAGCAATAAAATTCCAATAGTGAAAGGTGTCAGGCGAAGCGACACGATCTCGCCAATGCTATTCACCGCCTGTTTACAGGAGGTATTCCGAGGCCAGAATTGGGAACAGTTCAGGATAAGAGTTAATGGAGAATACCTAAATAATCTGCGATTCGCTGATGATATTGCCTTGCTGAGTCACTCAGTACATGAACTGCAAATAATGATCAATGAACTGGACAGACAGAGCAGTACGATGGGTCTGAAAATTAACATGCAGAAAACTAAATTAATGTTCAAAAGTCTAGCAAGGAAACAGCAGTTCACAATTGGCAATGAGGCGCTCGAAGGGGTTAAGGAATTCGTCTACTTAGGGCAGGTAGTGACAGCTGATCCGGATCATGACAGGCAAATGACTAGAAGGGTAAGAGTGGGGTGGAGCGCATATGGCAGGTTCTCTCTGATCATGAATAGCAGGGTACCAATAACCCTAAAGAGAAAACTGTACAACAGCTGCATCTTACCGGTAATCACCTACGGGGCAGATACGTGAAGGCTAACGAAAAGGGTTCAGCTTAAGTTAAGGACAACACAGCGAACCATGGAAAGGAAAATTATAGGCGTAACGTTAAGAGACCGGAAGCGGGCCAAGTTAGTGGGGGAACAAACGTGTGTAAATGACATCCCGGACGAAATCAAGAGGAAGAGATGGCTTGAGTAGTGCTAATACTGCGAAGGCAATATAACCGCTTGTCCTTAAGGGTAACGGAGTGGATTCCAAGAGAAGGCAAGCGTAGCAGAAGGCGGCAGAAGGTTAGGTGGGCGGATAATATTAGGAAGTTTGCAGGCATAGGGGGGGGGGGGGGGGGCAGCAGGCAAAAGAGAGGGTTTATTGCCGAGACATGGGAGAGGCCTTTGCCCTGCAGTGGGTGCAGTCAGGCTGATGACGATGATGATGACAGCGCATTCGTGCAAGATGCACAGCGCGAATAGCTCAGCAAGTTGAATGGAAGAAATCGGACTCGAATGGCTAAAGCGTCAGTAAATGGATATCCTTTTGGGAGAGGCCTTTTCCCTGCAGTGCAATAAAGTCGTCAGCTCATGATGATGGTGATCGCGACGCGCAATCCTCCTGATCGTGCATTTTCTTTGTGATAGGTCATTGGCTACTTCACAATGTAAAAAAAGTGACCAGCCACTCACTTAAGGTTACCTCGCTAGCGCTTCACTGCATAAGCGTGCAGCTCAGGCTAGAACTGAAGCTTGAGCGAGTTGGTAATCTATTGCGTAATACAGCGTGATTTCAAACTGGGCGAAGGAAGACAGACAAGGAGGAGCACTATGCAGCACAATGCTTTGTTTCCTCTTGTGATGAAAGCAAACGCTGTCTTACCGTCATATTCAAGAACGAAACTTAACTTCTGACTTAAGTTTATATTTTTAAGTGGCAGAAAATTATAAGTGGCGAAGGAAGTTTCAAAAACGGCATTTAAGCCCCACTTATGAAAGTAGCGCTTTTAGATGTAAGTGGGCACCATAGAAACGAGGGAAATCAGATTTCTGCATATCTAATAAACTCATGAAGAAATAAAGAACAGAAGCGCCAAAGCAGCAATTCTAATACACAGTTCAAGTCCAGTAACATTTTACCAACAACAAAACGCATTTTGGCTTGCTTTGGAACTAATATTATTTGTCTGGCCACAAACACAGACGTCACTATAGTCGAGCGCGTAGGACTGCTTCTGTTCACGTTGCAGTCTTCCCGCTCGCGCGCGTCTGACGTTTGCATCATCGCAAGGATCGCCAGCTCTTTTTCTCTGCTTTATAATGTTATCGCGCATTTTTTTGTAAATTCATTGCTTGTATTGTATGTATTGTTGGTTATATATTTATTGATAGTGTGTAGCCATTTGTAGTGCGTTTTGTTTTCGGTACTGTGTCAGTCTTTGGTGCTGTGTTGCGACGCGTGCGTGATGGAGAAACCGGAGAAGTACAACATAAACTTCTCCGAAGTGGAGCGAGCAATTCTTCTCGACCTCGTTTAAAACACAAGGCTGTGCTAGAAAACAAGAAAACGGATGCCGTGTTGGTCGCAAGAAAAAGAAAAGAATGGGAGATTATATAAAATCAAGTCAATTCATACCAAAACGCAGACCCGCGGAAACGGCTCAGGCTGTAGAAATGATAGGAGAAACTGAAAAATAAGTGGCGAAAGGGGAAAACGGGCGACACCCGGGAGATATTTGTGTATACTGTAACCGGCGCAGCCATGCCGCTGCATTACACGGAATTTATTATGCTTGTGCAGGTTATCAGTGGCTTTGCCGACGGACCACTTCTCGTCGACAATTAAGGAATCGCTCTGCTACTACCATCATCCATTTACGACGGCGGTGAACTTCAATTCAACGTTTACGTCAACAGAAAAAGTGCTACAGCTGAATTTGACAAGTGTCCACTGCCATCCTACGAACACTGGAAGCAGCAATGGCACGTATGCAGCCTACAAGAAGGCGGAATCGTCAGTGTAAACTTCGGGCGTGTAACCTGTGCAGCCATGCCGTTGCGTTACACGGAATCTCTTCTGCTTGTGCAGGTTATCAGTGGCTTTGCCGACGCACCACTTCTCGTCGAGCACGCAGGAATTGTTATGGTACTAGCATCATCCATTCCCGACGGCGGAGAACTTGAATTCAAAGTTTATGTCAACGGAAGAAGTGCTACAGCAGAGTTTGACAAGTGTCCACTGCCATCCTACGAACATTGGGAGTCGCATCGGCACTTATGCAGCCTACAAAAAGGCGGGACCGTCAGTGTCAAGTTGGGGCGTGTAACCGGCGCAGCCATGCCGTTGCGTTGCACGGAATTTCTTCGGCTTGTGCAAGTTATCAGTGGCATTGCCGACGCAACACATCTCATCGACAACGAAGGAACCGCTCTGCTACCAGCATGTCACAACTACCGCTCGTCGACCGGCTGCCTAGCGCAAGCCGTCGAGGCACAGGGGCCGCTTTACGCTTCCTTGTAGCCTAAAGGCGGGTGTTGGACAACATTTATTTGTAAAGGTTGGTCAGCCCATGCGTGGTGCACGTGTGTCGGTGCGTCGGGGATCGAGAAGGAACTCAATGGGTATAGGTTTCTAAAACAAACACTTTACTTGGCGGCAGGGAACAACACAAAAAGGAAAAAACGAACACAGGGAGTGACAGGAAGAACAATACAAAACACGGAACGCGACAAGCAGGAGGCACACAATACAAAAGTTAATCCGTCCAGTTAGGACACGAAACACAGGGGCATATAATGCCTTAGATGTCGAAAATACAACATTACATGGAAAAGAAACGGAGAAGTCCGGCGGACAGTTCACATACGGGGGCCAAGGTGACGACTCCGTTTCGGGTGGCTGTCGATGCGGCGATGGCCCGAAGGCGGCGGGCGTGGTGCGATGGAACGCGTGCCTCGGCGCGGTAATTCGGCCCTCAACGCCGCGCACACACCACCCAACCTCTTTCGTTGCCTGTCTTCCCTCGACTGTCCTCTCCTCAGCTCGCCGCAACCCGCACGGGGCCGGCATCTTCGAATTCTGACGGCGGTGAACTTCAATTCAACGTTCGCCTCAACGGAAAAGGTGCTACCACAGAGTTTGACAAGTGTCCACTACCATCCTACGAACATTGGGAGTCGCATCGGCCCGTCTGCAGTCTATAAAAATGCGGAACCGTCAGATTCAAACTTGGGGCGTGTAACCGGCGCATCCATGTCGTTGCGTTACACGCAATTTCTTCTGCTTGTGCAGATTATCAGTGGCTTTGCCGACGCACCACTTTGTGATGAACCAATTTCTTAAAATGGCCCTGAGTCCACACTGGGCATGAGGAGATTGATGCACAGACTCCAAAATGATTTTGAAGTGATTTAATTAAAGCATCTGGCTCGATGCCGCTCACGGGACAGAAGCTGGGCTCGTCGTCGCCGGGGCTGAGTCAGCGTGGTGTGGCACGGGCTCGATGAATGGCTGGTTGTCTGCAGCGGCCGGGCTGGGAGTTCCTCGTGGCTGTGCTGCCCTCGTTCTCGGCTGGTCATTGGATGAGCTGCCAGGCGTGGAGGCGCGTTGGCGAAGGTCGAACGTTAGCGACGGCTAGACCCCGGGCTCAGGTCAATGCGCAGCCCCAATCTTCTGCCTCGCTCCGTTTCCGGCCCTCTCGTCCACTCGCCCCGATCGCTCTCCCCCTTCCTCCCGTCGGCTTCCGCTTTTAAAGCCTTTGCTTCATTCTTCAGCCGTGGCCGCGCCTTTGTCCACTCCCCCGTGGCTCTCGAGGGGTGCATAATGACGGGGACACTCAAGCGTCGTTCGACAGGGCCGTCGACGGTTACCATATATGGTCATGTTTCTCCGCCACAACCAAATATGGTCATGTCTCTCCGCTGCGACCCGACGCCAGGACGGCGCGGCCAACCGTCTCCAGGAAAAGTCACTGACCGGCTCGCCGTGGCACCGGTGCATGTGCACGAATCGTCACAACTTCTCGTTGACGACGAGGGAATCGCACTGCTACCAGCATAATCGAATCCCGACGGCGGTGAAGTTCAGTTCAACGTTTACGTCGGCGGAAAAAGTGCTACAGCAGAGTTTAACAAGTGCCCACTGCCATCCTACGAACATCGGGAGCAGCAATGGCACGTGTGCAGAATACAAGAAGGCGGGACCGTCAGTGTCAACTTCAGGCGTGTAACCTGCGCTGCCATGCTGTTGCGTTACACGCAATCTCTTCTGCCCGTGCAGGTTACAAGTGGATATGCCGACGCACCACCTCTCATCGACAACGAAGGAACTGCTCTGCTACCAGCATCACCGAATTCCGACCGCGGTGAACTTCAATTCAACGTTCTCGTCATCGGAAAAAGTGCTACACGAGAGTTTGACAAGTGTCCACTGCCATCCTACGAACATTGGGAGCCGCATCGGCACGTATTCAGCTTACAAAAAGGCGGAACCGTCAGTGTCAACTTGGAGCGTGTAACCGGTGAAGCCATGCCGTTGCGTTACACGGAATTTCTTCTGCTTGTGCAATTTATCAGTGGCTTTGACCACGCAACACCTCGTCGCGCACGAAGGAATCACTCTGCTACCAGCATCATCCATTCCCGACGGCGATGAACTTGAATTAAACGTTTCTGGCAACGAAAAAAGTGCTACAGCACAGTTTGACAAGTGTTCACTGCCATCCAACGAACATTGGAAGCCGCATCGCAACGCATGCAGCCTACAAGAAGGCGGAACCGTCAGTTTCAAACTTGGGGAGTGTAACCTGCGCAGGCATGCCGTTGCGTTACACGGAATTTCTTCTGCTTGTGCAAGTTGTCAGTGGCTTTGCCGACGTACCACTTCTCGTTTACCACGAGGGAATCGCTCTGCTACCAGCATTTTCGAATTCCGACGGCAGTGAACTTCAATTCAACGTTGGCGTCAAGGAAAAAGGTGCTACAGCAGAGTTTGACACGCGTCCACTGCCATCCTACGAACATTGGGAGCCGCACCGGCACGTATGAAGCCTAAAAAAAACCCTCAGTGTGCACTTAGAGCGTGTGACCGGCGCAACCATGCCGTTGCGTTACACGGAATTTCTTCTCCTTCTGCAGGTTATCAGTGGCTTTGACGACCCAACACTTCTCGTCGAGCGCGATGGAATCGCTCTTCTACCGGCATCATCCATTCCCGACGGTGTTGAACTTGAATTAAACTTTTCTGGCAACGAAAAGAGTGCTACAGCACAGTTTGACAAGTGTTTAGTGCCATCCAATGAGCATTGGAAGCCGCATCGCAACGTATGCAGTCTACAAGAAGGCGTAACCGTCAGTTTCAAACTTGGGGAGTGTAACCTGCGCAGGCATGCCGTTGCGTTACACGGAATTTTTTCTGCTTGTGCAAGTTATCAGTAGCTTCGCCGACGCACCACTTCTCGGTGAACTCGAGGGAATCGTTCTGCTCCCAGCATCATAGAATCCCGACGGCGGTGAACTTCAACGTTCTCGTCAACAGAAAAAGTGCTACAGCTGTGTTTTACAAGTGTCCACTGCCATCCTACAAACATTGGGAGCCGCAATGGCATGTATGCAGCCTACAAGAAGGCGGAACCGTCAGTGTAAACTTCGGGCGTGTAACCGGCGCAGCCATGCCGTTGCGGTGCATGGAATTTCTTCTGCTTGTGCAAGTCATCAGTGGCATTGCCGACGCACCATTTCTCATCGGCAACGAAGGAACCGCACTGCTACCAGCATCATAAAATTCCGACCGGGGTGAACTTCAATTCAACCTTCTCGTCAGCGGAAAATGTGCTACAGGAGAGTTTGACAAGTGTCCACTGCCATCCTGCGAACATTGAGAGCCGCATCGGCACGTATGCAGCCTACAAAAAGGCGGAACCGTCAGTGTCAACTTGGAGCGTATGACCGGCGAAGCCATGCCGTTGCGTTACACGGAATGTCTTCTGCTTGTGCAATTTATCAGTGGCTTTGACGACGCAACACCTCGCCGTGCACCAAGGAATCACTCTGCTACCAGCATCATCCATTCCTGACGGCGTTGATCTTGAACTAAGCGTTTCTGGCAACGAAGAAATTTCTACAGCAGAGTTTGACAATTGTCCACTGCCATCCAACGAACATTGGAAGCCGTATCGACACGTATGCAGCCTACAAGAAGGCGGGACCGTCAGTGTCAACTAGGGGCATATAACCGGCGCAGCCATGCCGTTGCGGAGCACGGAATTTCTTCTGCTTGTGCAAGTTGTCAGTGGCTTTGCCGACGTACCACTTCTCATTGATCACAAGGGAATCGCTCTGCTACTAGCATCTTCGAATTCCGACGGCAGTGAACTTCAATTCAACGTTCGCGTCAACGAAAAAGGTGCTACAGCAGAGTTTGACAAGCGTCCACTGCCATCCTACGAACATTGGGAGCCGCATCGGCACGTATGCAGCCTACAAAAAGGCGGAACTGTAAGTCTGCACTTGGAGCGTGTGACCGGCGCCGCCATGCCTTTGCGTTACACAGAATTTCTTCTGCTTCTGCAGGTTATCAGTGGCTTTGACGACCCAACACTTCTCGTCGAGCGCGATGGACTCACTCTCCTACCAACATCATCCATTCCCGACGGCGTTGAATTTGAATTAAACGTTTCTGGCAACGAAAAAAGTGCTACAGCAGAGGTTGACAAGTGTTCACTGCCATCCAACGAACATTGGAAGCCGCATCGCAACGTATGCAGCCTACAAGAAGGCGTAACCGTCAGTTTCAAACTTGGGGCGTGTAACCTGCGCAGGCATGCCGTTGCGTTACACGGAATGTCTTCTGCTTGTGCAGGTTTTCAGTGGATTTGCCGACGCACCACTTCTCGTTGACGACGAGGGAATCGCTCTGCTACCAGCATAATCAAATCCCGACGACGGCGGTGAACTTCAGTTCAACGTTTAGTCAGCGGAAAAAGTGCTGCAGCAGAGTTTGACAAGTGTCCACTGCCATCCTACGAACATTGGGAGCCGCATCAGCGCGTATGCAGCCTAGAAGAAAGGGGAACCGTGAGTGTCAACTTCGGGCGTGTAACCGGCGCAGCCATGCCGTTGCGTTACACGGAATTTCTTCTGCTTGTGCAAGTTATCAGTGGCTTCGCCGACGCACCACTTCTCGGTGAACACGAGGGAATTGTTCTGCTCCCAGCATCATCGAATCCCGACGGCGGTGAACTTCAGTTCAACGTTTACGTCAACAGAAAAAGTGCTACAGCTGTGTTTTACAAGTGTTCACTGCCATCCTACGAACATTGGGAGCCGCAATGGCATGTATGCAGCCTACAAGAAGGCGGAACCGTCAGTGTAAACTTCGGGCGTGTAACCGGCGCAGCCATGCCGTTGCGGTGCACGGAATTTCTTCTGCTTGTGCAAGTTATCAGTGGCATTGCCAACGCACCATTTCTCATCGGCAACGAAGGAACCGCTCTGCTACCTTCATCATCAAATTCCGACCGGGGTGAACTTCAATTCAACCTTCTCGTCAGCGGAAAATGTCCTACAGCAGAGTTTGACAAGTGTCCACTTGCATCCTACGAACATTGGGAGCCGCATCGGCACGCATGCAGCCTACAAGAAGGCGGAACCGTCAGTGTCAACTTGGGGCATTCAACAAGCGCAACCATGCCGTCGCGTTACGCGGAGTGCTTGTAGAGGTTATCAGTGGCTTCGCCGATGCACCAATTCTCGTTGACCACGAGGAAATCGCTTTGCTACCAGCATCATCGAATTCCGACCGGGGTGAACTTCAATTCAACGTTCTCGTCAGCGGAAAAAGTGCTACAGCAGAGGTTTGACAAGTGTCTACTGTCATACTACGAACATTGGGAGCCGCATCGCCACGTATGCAGCCTACAAAAAGGCGGAACCGTCAATGTCAACTTGGAGCGCGTGACCGGCGAAGCTATGCCGTTGCGTTACACGGAATTTCTTCTGCTAGTGCAATTTATCAGTGGCTTTGACGACGCAACACCTCGTCGTGCACGAAGGAATCACTCTGCGGCCAGCATCATCCATTCCCGATGGCGTTGCACTTGAATTAAACGTTTCTTGCAACGAAAAAATTTCTATAGCAGACTTTGACAATTGTCCACTGCCATCCAACGAACATTGGTAGCCGCATCGGCACGTATGCGGCCCACAAGGAGGCGGAACCGTCAGTGTCAACTAGGGGCGTGTAACCTGCGCAGCCATGCCGTTTCGTTACACGGAATTCTTCTGCCTGTGCAGGTTATCAGTGGCTTTGCAGACGCACCACTTCTTGTCCAATACGAAGGAATTGCTCCGCTACCAGCATCACCTAATCCCGAAGGCGGTGAACCTGAATTCAACGTTTACATCAACGGAAAAAGTGCTACAGACGAGTTTGACACGTGTCCACTGCCATCCTACGAACATATGAAGCCGCCGCGACACATATGCAGCCTACAAGAAGGCGGAACCGTCACTGTCAACTTGGGGCGTGCAACCAGCGCAACCATGCCGTTGCGGTGCACGGAATTTCTTCTGCTTGTGCAATTTATCATTGGCATTGTCGACGCACCACTTCTCATCGAAAACGAAGGAACCGCTCTGCTACCAGCATCATCCAATCCCGATGGCGGTGAACCTGAATTCAACGTTTACGTCAACGGAAAAAGTGCTACAGACGAGTTTGACACGTGTCCACTGCCATCGTACGAACATTGGGAGCCACATGGGCACGTATGCAGCCTACAAGAAGGCGGAACCGTCAGTGTTAACTTGGTGCATGCAACCAGCGCAACCATGCCGTCGCGTTACACGCAATTTCTTCTGCTTGTGCAAGTTATCAGTGGCTTTGCGAACGCACAACTTCTCGGTGAGCACGAGAGAATCGCTCTGCTACCAGCATCATCGAATCCCGACGGCGGTGGACTTCAACGTTCTCGTTAACAGAAAAAGTGCTACAGCTGAGTTTTACAAGTGTCCACTGCCATTCTACGAACATTGGGAGCCGCAATGGCATGTATGCAGCCTACAAGAAGGCGGAACCGCCAGTGTCAACTTCGGGCGTGTAACCTGTGCAGCCATGCCGTTTCGTTACACGAAATCTCTTCTGCCTGTGCAGGTTATCAGTGGCTTTGCCGACGCACCACTTCTCGTAGAGCACGAAGGAATTGCTCCGCTACCAGCATCATCTATTCCCGAAGGCGGTGAACTTGAATTCAATGTTTCCGGCAACGGAAAAAGTGCTACAGCAGAGTTTGACAAGTCTCACTGCCATCCAACGAACATTGGAAGCCGCATCGCAACGTATGCAGCCTACAAGAAGGCGTAAGCGCCAGTTTCAAACTTGGGGCGTGTAACCTGCGCAGGCATGCCGTTGCGTTAAACGGAATGTCTTCTGCTTGTGCAGGTTATCAGTGGAATTGCCGACGCACCACTTCTCATCGACAACGAAGGAATCGCTATGCTACCAGCATCATCCATTCCCGACGGCGGTGAACTTGAATTAAGTTTACGTCAACGGACGAAGTGCCACCGCAGAGTTTGACAAGGGTCCACTGACATCCTATGAACATTGGGAGCCGCATCGGCACGTATGCAGCCTACAAGAAGGCGGAACCGTCAGTGTCAACTTGGGGCGTGCAACCAGCGCAATCATGCCGTCGCGTTACACGGAGTGCTTGTATAGGTTATCAGTGGCTTTGCCGATGCACCACTTCTCGTTGACCACGAGGGAATCGCTCTGCTACCAGCATCTTCGAATTGCGACGGCGGTGAACTTCAATTCAACGTTCGCCTCAACATAAAAAGTGCTACAACAGAGTTTTGCAAGCGTCCACTGCCATCCTACGAACATTGGGAGACGCATCGGCACGTATGCAGCCTACAAAAAGGCGGAACCGTCCGTGTCAACTTTGAGCGTGTGACCGGCGCAGCCATGCCGTTGCGTTACACGGAATTTCTACTGTATGTGCGATTTATCAGTGGCTTTGACGACGCAACAGTTCTCGTCGAGCACGAAGGAATCACTCTGCGCTACCAGTATCCTCCATTCCCGACGGCGTTGAACTTGAATTAATCGTTTCTGGCAACTAAAAAAGTGCTACAGCAGAGTTTGACAAGTGTCCACTGCCATCCAAAGAACATTGGAAGTCGCATCGCTATGTATGCAGCCTACAAGAAGGCGGGACCGTCAGTTTCAAACTTGGGGCGTTTAACCGGCGCAGCAATGTCGTTGCGTACACGGAATTTCTTCTGCTTGTGCAGGTTATCAGTGGCTTTGCCGACGCACCACTTCTCGTTGAAGACGACGGAATCACTCTGCTACCAGCATAATCGAATCCCGACGGCGGTGAACTTCAATTCAACGTTTACGTCAGCGGAAAAAGTGCTACAGCAGAGTTTTACAAGTCTCCACTGGCATCCTACGAACATTGAGAGCAGCAATGGCACGTATGCAGCCTAAAAGAAGGCGGTACCCTCAGTGTCAACTTCGGGCGTGTAACCTGCGCAGCCATGCTGTTGCGTTACACGGAATCTCTTCTGCCTGTGCAGGTTATCAGTGGGTATGCCGACCCACCACTTCTCATCGACAACGAAGGAATCGCTCTGCTACCAGCAGCATCCATTCCCGACGGCGGTGAAGTGAATTAAAGGTTTATGTCAACGGAAAAATTGCTACAGCAGAGTTTGAGAAGTGTCCACTGCCATCCTACAAAAATTGGGAGCCGTATGGGCCCGCATGTAGCCTACAAAAAGGCGAAACCGTCAGTGTCAACTTGGAGCGTGTGACCGGCGCAGCCATGCCGTTGCATTACACGGAATTTCTTCTGCTTGTGCAGCTTATCAGTTGCTTTGCCGACGCACCACTTCACGTCGAGCACGAAGGAGCGCTCTGCTACAGCATCATTTATTGCCGGTGGCTATGAACTCTAATTCAACGTTTGCGTCAACAGAAAAAGTGCTACAGCAGCATTTGACAAGTGTCCACTGCCGTCCTACGAACACTGGGAGCCGCATCGGCACGTATGCAGCCTACAAGAAGGCGGAACCGTCAGTGTAAACTTGGAGCGTGTGATCGGCGAAGCCATGCCGTTGCGTTACACGGAATTTCTTCTGCTTGTGCAATTTATCAGTGGCTTTGACGAGGCAACACCTCGTCGTGCACGAATTAATCACTCTGCTACCAGCATCATCCATTCCCGACGGCGTTGAACTTGAAATAAACGTTTCTGGCAACGAAAAAATTTCTATAGCAGAGTTTGACAAGTGTCCACTGCCATCCAACGAACATTGGAAGCCGCATCGACACGTATGCAGCCTACAAGAAGGCGGAACCCTCAGTGTCAACTAGGGGCGTGTAACCGGCGCAGCCATGCCGTTGCGGTGCACGGAATTTCTTCTGCTTGTGCAAGTTATCAGTGGCTTTGCCGACGCACCACTTCTCGTTGACCACGAGGGAATCGCTCTGCTACCAGCATCTTCGAATTCCGACGGCAGTGAACTTCAATTCAACGTTCGCGTCAACAAAAAAAGTGCTACAGCAGAGTTTGACAAGCGTCCACTGCTTCCTACGAACATTGCGAGCCGCATCGGAAAATATGCAGCCTACATGAAGGCGGAACCGTCAGTGTCATCTTGGGGCGTGCAACCAGCGCAACCATGCCGTCGCGTTACATGGAGTGCTTGTAGCGGTTATCAGCGACTTTGCCGACGCACCACTTCTCGTTTACCACAAGGCAATCGCTCTGCTACCACCATCTTCGAATTCCGACGGCGGTGAACTTCAATTCAACGTTCGCGTCAACGGAAAAAGTGCTACAACAGACACTTGACAAGTCTCCACTGCCATCCTACGAACATTGGGAGCCGCATCGGCACGTATGCAGCCTACAAAAAGGCGGAACCGTCAGTGTCAACATGGAGCGTGTGTCCGGCGCAGCCATGCCGTTGCGTTACACGGAATTTCTTCTGCTTGTGCTATTTATCAGTAGCTTTGACGACGCAACACTTCTCGTCGAGCACGAAAGAATCACTCTGTTACCAGCATCATCCCTTCCCGACAGCGTTGCACTTGAATTAAACGTTTCTGGCAGCGAAAAAAGTGCTACAGCAGAGTTTAACAAGTGTCCACTGCCATCCAACGAACATTGGAAGTGTGATAGCGTGAGCACCTAGCGAGCCGCTGACGTGTCATTCCGTGCTGCTGATAAGCTGCGCACGGCACGCTATCGGCGCACTATAAGAGCACCATGCTCTTGGCAATAAACGTTTTTTAATTCTGGACCTTCGTCGATGCTGGTCGTAGTTATTTCACTGGCGACGAGGATGGGATCCGTCGGGACTGGCCTGCCAAGCGTGTCTGGGCAAGATCGGACGACGCACATCGGAAGCCACTAACGCGGACTGCAAGTGGCTGGCGTCCAGGGGCAAGCAGCTGACAACGGATCCTACGCACCAAGCAAGACATCGACACGATAAGTAACTGCACCGAGGCGTTGTTACGTTTACGTTGTTACGTTTGTGCACCGAAGCGATGTCGCGTCTTGGCAGAATCGATGAGTACGACCCCAAGGTCCAGAATTTTGATTCTTACTTGGAACGGTTTGAACATTTCGTCAGCGCCAATGAGGTCTCGGAAGCAAAGAAACTGTCAGTTTTTCTAACAGTACTTGGCGCAGAGGCGTATGAAGTCCTCAAGAACCTGGTAGTTCCAGCGCTTCCCGGTGAAAAGACTTTCGCTGAAATCAAGATTCTGCTGAAGAATCACTACAGCCCGCAAACTTCAGTCATTGCTGAAAGGTGCAGGTTTAACCGCCGAGTTCAACTGGAGCAAGAGAGCGTAGAAGATTTCGTTCTGGAGTTAAAACACCTTGCTCGGAAGTGCAATTTCGGAGACTTTCTGCAGGATGCCTTGCGAGACAGACTGGTAGCAGGCATTCGCAATGAGGAAACTCAAAGAGCTCTGTTCACCACGGAAGGCTTAACATTTCAAGGCGCATGCAAAATTGCGCTGGATAGGGAGTTGGCCACACAGCAGGCCGCGCTATTGCAACAAATAGGTCGCAGTGAGGCACTCAACGCGGTGGGAACGCACGAGAGGTGCGACCGAAGGACAAAAGACTCAACGCGAGGAAAAAGTCAAAAACAGAAGTGTAGCCGCTGTGGCAAGGCGCATACTTCAGACAGCTGTTGGTACAAGAGGTACAAGTGCAGACGGTGCTCGAAAGTGGGTCATCTTCAAAATATGTGCCAGGCAAGCCGTGAAGAACTAAAAGCGCATCTAGTATCCGAGTCATCGGAAGAGGAGTCCACGTTATACAGTTGCGACGCTACGCCTTCTAAGAAGAGCTATGTTGTGTCTGTGAATGTTGAAGGCCACGACCTGCCAATGCAGGTTGACACCGGTGCTGCTGTGACTGTTGTGCCGGAAAGCGTGTACGCCGCTAAGTTGTCGCATGTCAAGTGTGAGCCAACGAAATTGGGGCTCAAAACTTATACAGGTGAAAAAATGCATGTGATCGGTCAATGCAATGTCACTGCTCGCTATGAAGGTCAGTGCGCCGTGTTACCTATTGTTGTTGTGCGTGAGGGTGAGCGCCATCTGCCTATACTTTTAGGCAGGAGCTGGCTTGAGAAGTTGCAGCTTAACTGGAAATCTCTTTTCGCCTTGAGCATTGACGACAGGGTGTTGAAGTTGCATTCCAAGTTCCCTAGTGTATTTTCTTCCACTTTGGGAGCGATTAGGAACTATGAGGCAAAATTGGTTCTGCAGCCAAAGTGCACTCCTGTGTTTTGTAAGTCCCGGCCAGTACCCTTTGCGTTGCGAGAAGCGGTAGAAAAAGAACTGTCTGACCTTGAAAAGAAGGGTGTAATCGAGCGAGTAACGCAGAGTGAGTGGGCAACTCCCCTCGTAGTGGTTCCAAAGAAGGAAGGTGACAAACTAAGGTTGTGTGGCGACTTCAAAATCACGCTCAATCCGGTCCTAAAAACGGATCACTATCCATTGCCCCTACCGGAAGATTTGTTCACAGCCGTTTGTGAGGGAAAAGTGTTTTGTGTGCTTGACTTATCATCAGCATACCAGCAGGTGATGCTAAGCCCGGAATCCAAAGCAATTGTTACAGTAAACACGCACCGGGGGCTCTATCGGTACAACAGACTTCCCTATGGTATAGCGAGTGCCCCGGCTTTGTTCCAATCTTTAATGGATAAAGTCTTGATGGGCATTAAGAATGTAGGTTGCTACATTGACGATGTCATTGTAGCTGGCCAGGACATAGATGACTGCGAAAAAACACTTGAGCTAGTTTTGCAACGATTGAACGAATACAACATTACTGTCAAGGCAGAGAAATGCAAGTTCTTTATAAGTTCAGTGTGTTACCTCGGGCACAAGGTAAGCTCTGAGGGGATACATCCCACTGAAGGCAAAGTGAAAGCAATCGCCCATGCTCCTGAGCCGGCGAATTTCACTGAGCTGAAAGCTTATCTAGGGCTAATGAACTACTATGGCAAATTTTTAAACAGCCTAGCGTCTGTAGCAGAGCCATTGTACAAGCTACTTCGAAAGGGAGAGCGTTGGGTTTGGACGAAGAAATGTAGCGATGCGTTTGAGGCCACGAAACAGCTCCTTATCAGCAGCCGAGCGCTCACGTACTACGATGCACGCAAACCGCTGGGGTTGCAATGTGATGCATCAGCGTATGGTGTTGGAGCGGTCATTTTTCATGTGTTTCCCAACGGCCAAGAGCGTCCAATTGCATTTGCTTCGCGTACCTTGGCACCTGCAGAAAAGACCTATGCGCAGTGTGAAAGAGAGGCTCTAGCTCTTATTTTTGGTTTGCAGAAATTCCACAAGTTCTTGTATGGCAGGAAATTTGACTTGTACACGGACCATCAGCCACTATTGGGAATTTTGGGTCACAACAAAGCCACGCCAGCATTAGCAGCTGCCAGACTACAAAGGTGGTCTTTAATTATGTCTGCTTACCAGTTCACTCTGAAATACCGCAAGGGAACTGAAATTGAGGTGGCTGATGCTCTGTCAAGATTACCTACTTGTGGTTCTGCTAAAGCAGAAACTGCGGAATGTCTGTCTGTTTTCGAATGCACCCCGCTCACAGCGCGGGATGTGTCAAAGGAGGCTGCACGAGACGGCACCCTCAGCAAAGTAATCGAGTATGTTCGGTCGGGTTGGCCAGCAAATGTCGTGGACGAATTGCAACCTTATTACGTCCGTCGCCTGGAACTCTCCGTCGAACAAAATTGTCTCACATGGGGGACGAGAGTAGTTATACCTGAGAATCTGAGGCCCGCAGTCCTGTCCTTGCTTCATGAAGACCACCCTGGCTCTAGTCGAATGAAAATGTTAGCAAGAAGTTTTGTGTGGTGGCCCAACATGGACAAGGCTATTGAGGAGTACATAAGGAAGTGCAGAGTGTGTCAACTCGTACTACCGGCAGCTCAGCCTGTACCTCTCCAGTTGTGGCCGTACCCAACAAGGTGTTGGCAAAGAGTACATGTTGACTATGCGCAACAAGGTAACCACAACTTTCTTGTCTTGGTGGACGCCTACTCTAAATGGGTTGAAGTTTGGCCTATGACGTCAACTTCCACCTCTCAGACTATTAGTAAGCTTCGCAGCCTCTTCGCAGCGTATGGTTTTCCAGAGGAGATTGTCAGTGATAACGGCCCACAGTTTGTGTCGCAGGAGTTCGCAGCATTCTTGTCTCGTAACAGTATCAGACATACTAAGACTCCACCATATCACGCAATCTCTAACGGAGCAGCCGAGCGGCTAGTCCAGACAACCAAGAAGGCGCGTTTAAAGCAAGTGTTGTTCCTAGCTGAACACGGAAAGCAACAACCCTTGCAGGAAGGATTAGACAGTTTTTTGATGTCGTACAGGAATTACCCTCATTCTCTAACTGGGAAGACCCCAGCCGAGCTGTTTCTGAGGCGACAGCCGCGAGTTAAATTGTCGTTCCTCAAACCGAGTTTTGAGCAACATGACTGATAAGCAACGATGCATTAAGCAGCAAAGAGACAAGGACAGGGGCTGTGAACGTGCTTTCGCCGTGGGGGAAAGGGTGTTTGTGAAGTGCGTGCGTAGTCAGGACACCTCTTGGGACGATGGCACTGTGGTATAAGTGCAGACGACGACGCTGTGGTGCCTCCTCGCCGTAGCCAGCGTATGCGCCGGCCCCCGGATTGGTTCAGACCATCAGACTTCAAGAAATGACTTCGTGTTGTCTAAGGGGGGAGGAGATGTGATAGCGTGAGCACCTAGCGAGCCGCTGACACGTCATTCCGTGCTGCTGATAAGCTGCGCACGGCACGCTATCGGCGCACTATAAGAACACCATGCTCTTGGCAATAAACGTTTTTTTAGTTCTGGACCTTCGTCGATGCTGGTCGTAGTTATTTCAGGAAGCCGCATCGCCATGTATGCAGCCTACAAGAAGGCGGAACCTTCAGTTTCAAACTTGGGGGGTGTAACCGGCGGAGCCATGTCGTTGTGTTACACGGAATTTCTTCTGCTTGTGCAGGTTATCAGTGGCTTTGCTGACGCACCACTTCTCGTTCACGACGAGGGAATCGCTCTGCTACCAGCATAATAGAAACCCGATGGCTGTGAACTTGAATTCAACATTTAAGTCAACAGAAAAAGTGCTACAGCAGCGTCTGACAAGTGTCGACTGCCATCCTACGAACATTGGGAGCCGCATCGGCATGTATGCAGCCTACATGAAGGCGGAACCGTCAGTTTCAAACTTGGGGCGTGTAACAGGCGCAGCAATGTCGTTGTGTTACACAGAATTTCTTCTGCTTGTGCAGGTTATCAGTGGCTTTGCCGACGCACCACTTCTCGATGACGACGAGGGAATCGCTGTGCTACCAGCATAATCGAATCCCGACGACGGCGGTGAACTTCAGTTCAACGTTTACGTCAACAGAAAAAGTGCTACAGCTGTGTTTGACAAGTGTCCTCTGCCATCCTACGAACATTGGGAGCCGCATCGGCACGTATGCAGCCTAAAAGAAGGCGGAACCTTCATTGTCAACTTGGGGCATGCATCCAGCGCAGCCATGCCGTCGCGTTACACGGAGTGCTTGTAGAGGTTATCAGTGGCTTCGCCGATGCACCACTTCTCGATGACGACGAGGGAATCGCTGTTCTACCAGCATAATCGAATCCCGACGGCCGTTAACTTCAATTCAACGTTTACGTCAGCGGAAAAAGTGCGTCAGCAGAGATTTACAAGTGTCCACTGCCATTATACGAACATTGGGAGCCGCATCGGCACGTATGCAGCCTACAAAAAGGCGGAACCGTCAATGTACACTTGGAGCGTGTGACCGGCGCAGCCATGCGGTTGCGTTACACGGAATTTCTTCTGCTTGTGCAATTTATCAGTGGCTTTGACGACGCAACACTTCTCGTCGAGCATGAAGGAATCACTCTGCTACCAGCATCATCCATTTCCGACGGCGTTGAAACGAATTAAACGTTTCTGGCAACGAAAAAAGTGCTACAGCAGAGTTTGACAAGTGTCCACTGCCATCCAATGAACATTGGAAGCAGCATCGCCACGTATGCAGCCTACAATCAGGCGGAACCATCTGTTTCAAACTTGGGGCGTGTAACCGGCGCAGCCATGCCGTTGCGTTACACGGAAATTCTGCTTGTGCAATTTATCTGTGGCTTTGCTGACGCGCCACTCCTCATCGGCAACGAAGGAATCGCTATGCTACCAGTATCATCCATTCCCGACGGCGGTGAACTTCAGCGTTATCATCAACAGAAAAAGTGCTACAGCTGAGTTTTATAAGCGTCCTCTGCCATCCTACGAACATTGGGAGCCGCAGCTACACATATGCAGCGTACATGAAAGCGGAACCGTCAGTGTCAACTTAGGGCGTGTAACCGGCGCAACCATGCCGTCGAGTTACACGGAGTTTTTTTCTGCCTGTACAGGTTATCAGTGGCTTTGCCGACGCACCACTTCTCGTTGACCACGAGGGAATCACTCTGCTACCAGCATCCTCGAATTCCTACCGGGGTGAACTTCAATTCAACGTTCTCGTCAGCGGAAAAAGTGCTACGCAGAGTTTGACAAGTGTCCACTGCCATTGTACGAACATTCGGAGCCGCATGGGCACGTATGCAGCCTACAAGAAGGCGGAACCGTCAGTGTCAACTTGGGGCGTGCAACCAGCGCAACCATGCCGTCGCGTTACACGGAGTGCTTGTAGAGATTATCAGTGGCTTTGCCAATGCACCACTTCTCGTTTCGTTGACCACGAGGGAATCGCTCTACTACCAGCATATTCGAATTCCGACGGCAGTGCACTTCAATTCAACGTTCGCGTCAACGAAAAAAGTGCTACAACAGACATTTTACAAGTGTCCACTGCCATCCTACGAACATTGCGACCCGCATCGGCACGTATGCAGCCTACAAAAAGGCGGAACCGTCAGTGTACACTTGGAGCGTGTGACCGGCGCAGCCATGCCGTTGCGTTACACGAAAGTTCTTCTGCATGTGCAGGTTATCCAGTTGCTTTGAGGACCCAACACTTCTCATCGGCAACGAAGGAATCGCTATGCTACCAGCATGTCACAACTACCGCTCGTCGACCGGCTGCCTAGCGCAAGCCGTCGAGGCACAGGGGCCGCTTTACGCTTCCTTGTAGCCTAAAGGCGGGTGTTGGACAACATTTATTTGTAAAGGTTGGTCAGCCCATGCGTGGTGCACGTGTGTCGGAGCGTCGGGGATCGAGAAGGAACTCAATGGGTAGAGGTTTCTAAAACAAACACTTCACTTGGCGGCAGAGAACAACACAGAAAGGAAAAAACGAACACGGGGAGTGACAGGAAGAACAATACAGAAGGGTAGCGGATCGGGCTAGTTGGTGCAGATTGGACATTTTCAGAAGCGCTAAAACACCGAGGACGCAGAGGGAACAGACAGGGACGAGCGCTACTTCCAACTGTTTATTTCGTAAAACCGCAAGTGCTTTAAACAGTTCTCGAACGCTTTTATGACACGGCAGTAAACTACACGTGCGAGAATACACAGTATAGCTACCGAGACTAAAAGAACCAAGGAGATAAGTGCACGATTACGTTGATACCCTGAGGAAGGCAAGTTCTTTTTTTCACAATGAAATGGACGGTGAGCTTACACAAGTGCTACCCAGTGATGCTATGTTCTGTGCTTCTATAATATATCGGGTTAGTTGATCACGACTACGTCCGATGATGTGGCACTGATTTAACAATGGAGCACAATTGCGGCACTTACTGCAGTGAATGGCTAGGTTGCTTCCGAAGGAATTCTTAACATTGTTGTTGTGCTGGCGTAGCCGGTCATTGAGACAACAGCCCGTTTGCCCAACATACTTTTTGCCACAAGATAGAGGGATGCAGTACACAACACAGTCTACACCGTCCACGTACGCTGTTTGGTGTTTCATACCACATAATTGTTTGACAGAAGAGTAGGGTTTCGTCAGCTTGCAAAGCGGAAGCAACCTAGCCATTCACTGCAGTAAGTGCCGCAATTGTGCTCCATTGTTAAATCAGTGCCACATCATCGGACGTAGTCGTGATCAACTAACCCGAGAGATTATAGAAGCACAGAACATAGCATCACTGGGTAGCACTTGTGTAAGCTCACCGTCCATTTCATTGTCAAAAAAAGAACTTGCCTTCCTCAGGGTATCAACGTAATCGTGCACTTATCTCCTTGGTTCTTTTAGTCCCGGTAGCTATACTGTGTATTCTCGCACGTGTAGTTTACTGCCGTGTCATAAAAGCGTTCGAGAACTGTTTAAAGCACTTGCGGTTTTACGAAATAAACAGTTGGAAGTAGCGCTCGTCCCTGTCTGTTCCCTCTGCGTCCTCGGTGTTTTAGCGCTTCTGAAAATGTCAAATCTGCACCAACTAGCCCGATCCGCTACCCTTCTGAACTTCCGGAAGGATATACCCTTCCGGAAGGATATGCAAGATCCTGCGGGCAGAATGTCATCGACAAGCTCGGCTTTACAGAAGCCACCTGGCCATGCAGCTGCTTGACCCAACGGATTCGTCAAAATCTGCTCGCCTTCTACGGGAATACCGGCGCCTGGCTTCTCGAGCTACCGAGGCCATCTGGCAGCACCAACTGAAGATTCTACGGTTGCAGGTCACCGCCCGAGCACAAGCGAAGGGCACCCTGCATAACCCCGAGGGATTGGCTTTGCCAGAAGACATCAAGAACGTCCTGGCCCTTGGCCCCAAGTTCGCCTACGAAACGAAGAAGTCAGGTCATGAGCTTCTGTCCATGGTACGTCGGGTTTCCAAGTTAGCTCCAGACTCCGACGAGGCCTGCCGTTGCACCTTGGACGGCATTGACGTCCTCAACCACAGCAGACCGAATCCATCCAAACTTCCCCTGAAACGCGTTGCAAATTTTTTGTTGGAACAGTCCATGTGTGTTATACCGGCAGATAAGGAAGGCGGCTTTGCTGTCTTCTCCCACGACAGTTTCAACGCGAAAGCGCTGGAGGCTATCTCCGCCACCTTCAATTCCCACGGTGAGATCTCGCTCTCCAGGCGGAAAACCGAAGCGAAAAAATTGTGCACCAGGCTCAGCCTAGATAAACTAACCAGGGGCATTCAGAATTGTCCGCGGAACCACCTCGATGTTTTTTTCAGTGCTAAAACGCATAAGATTGACGTGCCCTTAAGGGTGATTATTTCAGAGAATGGGGCGTGGCAGAAGTGTGTGGCCTTGTTTCTTCAAGAAAAGCTAAATCTGCTAAGCATTGACGACCCCTTTGTGGTTAAGAACTCAGAAGAAGTATTAGACTTTGTTTCATCCCATCCCGACAAGAGCCTTCAGGCCTTTTCAATCGATGTTAAAGACTTTTACTACTCACTGCCACATGCTTCTTTACTAGAATATGTTCAAGACAGCATCGACCACTTCGGTGTTGTCCCCTTCCAAAATGATGCCGGGGTTTCATGTAGTGGCTTTCTTGAACTTTTGCAGTTTTACCTGAAAAATACATTTATTTCCTGGAACAACCAACCCTTCCTACAAAAGGAAGGTGTATGTATAGGCTCCTGTATAGCACCGGTGCTCAGCGATCTGTTTTTAAGCTACCATGACAGAGCCCTCCAGCGGTACCTGGAGGGGTCAAAGGTTTTTAAGGTGTTTAGATTTGTGGATGATTTTTTAGTTTTTATTGACTGTGACCAGAAATCCCTTCAACACGAAGCTAGCCAGACTTTAGTAGCCTTCCAGAATAATCTCAGCCCACTAAAACTAACCCATGAACTACCATCTGGCGGGGAAATCCGCTTCCTCGATATAAACTTCTCACTCACCGACAACCACGTTTGCTGGAGCTACGAACCTCGCGGCAATAAACCCCTCTTAGCTTTCCGCTCCGCCCACTCTAAGCTGGTTAAGCGAGGAGTGATTGCACTTTGTTTCAGGAATGCATTGACGAAATCTTGCCACCACTGCATGCCCCGTAGTTTTCATAAACAAGTGAACCGGTTATCCGCCGCTGGTTACCCGGTTCCACTTCAGATCTCGGTAGCAGAACGCGTCCTTAGGAACCTGAACGGTCGCGACGAAATCGCAAATAAGTCTAGTGAGAGAAAAAAGGTTGCTGTGCTCCCTTACGTGCACACTGTTTCACACAACCTAAAAAAGGTAGCGCAGAAAGCAGATGTTAGAGTTGTTTTCACGGCCCCTAACAAGCTAAACATGCTTTGCAAGCTGACGAAACCCTACTCTTCTGTCAAACAATTATGTGGTATCAAACACCAAACAGCGTACGTGGACTGTGTAGACTGTGTTGTGTACTGCATCCCTCTATCTTGTGGCAAAAAGTATGTTGGGCAAACGGGCTGTTGTCTCAATGACCGGCTACGCCAGCACAACAACAATGTTAAAAATTCCTTCGGAAGCAACCTAGCCATTCACTGCAGTAAGTGCCGCAATTGTGCTCCATTGTTAAATCAGTGCCACATCATCGGACGTAGTCGTGATCAACTAACCCGAGAGATTATAGAAGCACAGAACATAGCATCACTGGGTAGCACTTGTGTAAGCTCACCGTCCATTTCATTGTCAAAAAAAGAACTTGCCTTCCTCAGGGTATCAACGTAATCGTGCACTTATCTCCTTGGTTCTTTTAGTCTCGGTAGCTATACTGTGTATTCTCGCACGTGTAGTTTACTGCCGTGTCATAAAAGCGTTCGAGAACTGTTTAAAGCACTTGCGGTTTTACGAAATAAACAGTTGGAAGTAGCGCTCGTCCCTGTCTGTTCCCTCTGCGTCCTCGGTGTTTTAGCGCTTCTGAAAATGTCAGAAGAACAATACAAAACACGGAACGCGACAAGCAGGAGGCACACAATACAAAAGTTAATCCGTCCAGTTAGGACACGAACAACAGGGGCATACAATGCCTTAGATGTCGAGAATACAACATTACATGGAAAAGAAAAGGAGAAGTCCGGCGGACAGCACATACGGGGGCCAAGGTGACGACTCCGTTTCGGGTGGCTGTCGATGCGGCGATGGCCCGAAGACGGCGGGCGTGGTGCAATGGAACGCGTGCCTCGGCGCGGTAATTCGGCCTTCAACGCCGCGCACACACCACCCAACCTCTTTCGTTGCCTGTCTTCCCTCGACTGTCCTCTCCTCAGCTCGCCGCAACCCGCACGGGGCCGGCGGCCGACGGACAGTTTCCCTCCCATCATTGGGACGCTTAATCTTTGTTTTTTCACGCGGGACGACGGGGAAGAGGGGACGTCGTAACCGGCAAAGCACCCCCGGAGCGCGCCGGAGAGCCGCGCCCTCGGGAGGGCAGAAGAAAGCGCACAAGACTTATGCCTTCTGTGACAGCCGTCGCCGAGTCGGCCGGGCCTGCACGGTCGAGTTTCGGCAACCAGCGCATATGCGGCACTGTCCTTGAAAACGCCACGCTTCCTCGGAACTCAATGTTGGTCTGGTTTGCCGATGGCCGAGCTCCGAGAAAGACCTCGACGGATCCCCCGCAAGCAGCCGTGCTGCGACCCAGTTACTGCCCTACGTGCGCCCTCTCCTCTGCTCTCTCCCAATTGTGGGCCACGTCCCGCTGGTCTGTGACACAGCATCATCCAATCCCGACGGCTGTGAACCGGAATTCAACGTTTACGTCAACGGAAAAAGTGCTACAGACGAGATTGACAGGTGTCCACTGCCATCCTACGAACATTGAAAGCCGCAACGACAAGTATGCAGCCTACAAGAAGGCGGAACACACTAAACACGAATGACACGAGATGGGAGGTTTATCCGTGTTGGTCCGCTTTAAAACACCGCATCGCCAGACGAGAACACCGGTGAAACGGTGCACATAATATCATAAACACCGAAGCAACACCAGCTAGAACTGACGGTGCGCTAACGACGTCCGCAATCGTTCATCAGCCGTCTCTAACGGAGTGGTTGTCGCCGTTCAGAAGGTAGAAAAAAAACGCCGTACGGCACCTGAGACGGAGCGAGGTCGAATTCCTGCTGCTGTTCGAAAGAACGCGCCAGTGGAACTGTACTTCTATCTGTTTCGCTTAGTTCCGGAACGAAGCAGCAAGTTTTGGTTTCGGTCGAGATGCAATCGACAGCAGGCGGCGCAAAGGATCAGAAAACGGCGAGAGAGTCGTAACTCGTGAGTGCGGACACTGTGACCGAAGCGGCGTAGGCGCTAGGCCTAGCAGCGCCAGCGGGGCCGTCTCGGATTGCGTCGCAGAAGTGAGCGCGGCGGGTTGTCTGGAGCCTCTCTTGGAACGGATATCGGGAGCGGCGACTGTGCGTTTGCCGCTGCTGCTTTTCGATGCGCGACGGAAAAAGGGAAGATGGTTGCTTAACCGAGTTCACCGAAGTGGATATCGTAAACGACGGCTGAGCTTTCCCCTCGCTCTGGTTTGCGAATTGCGGTATGGCGCCGTTGTGAGCGAATTGAGACAAGCGCTGGCTTTGCCGCGCCCTTGGCCAGCGGGAGAGAAATTTCTACCTCGACACTGCTGCCCGGAAAAATATTTTTGAATCCCTGCCGTCTCACATCCGTCTCGCCGTCATGGTAAGTGATTTTGCGTCTTAAATATCGTTGTACGATAAAGACGTGAGCAGGCTTGTGTGGAGCACTGAAGCACTGTCCTGCGGAATGGAGCAAAACATTAGCGCAGTTTTCTTAACGACGCGCTGCCAGTGTATGGGTTGTTTTATACGACTATGCGCCAGCGCTTGAGCACCTGCATTGTCAGTCAATCCCACTGCCTGCGTTATAAGTTCGCCTTCATTCCCCAAAGCACCGCACGAGCGCTCTGTAGTACAAGTCTGCTTGCGTCTGCACTGAAGTACACCTTGCAAGTGGCTGTATGTTTTCGGCATTGTTATTTTAGTTTCCTTCGAAGCATTTGTGTCACTTTAGTTTGGATATGTGCAGCATTTTTGGCCACTCTTAATTTCATGCATGTTCGGAGAACGAGGTATGCGGCATCGCTATTATCATAAAAAAAAATCAGGTCGCTTTTTCTAAAATGCTATGGTTCCCCTCAAAAAACATAATTTTGCTTATCGTGCGCGTCGCACCAAATTTATAAATGTGCTCAAAGCTTCTGAAGTGCATACTTGTATTCTGCCGTCATAGATTAGGCAGCCACATTTAGAATTCCAATCTTATTATTTGTTGCTTTCAGTCAATGGCGCAATCTCTTTGTCACTGGAACACGAGTGAAAGCAACGGCTGTCAGTTCTTGCCTTATGTTCTGCGGTTCGTTGCGGCATAACTTCGATGGGTGCAATATAAACGTGCTGTCACTATTTGTGAAAATATAACAGCTGTTTTAATTTCAAAGCATCACATACTTCATTGCCTTGCTCACCTATCATTATTGTAGTCAGTAATTCGAACGACATACATTTTATTCATAATGATTTGTTTGGTATCAAACCTGACTGGACATTGTTCTATACAGGTTTTAATTATGAAGAACTCCAAAGTTGCATCAGTTTAATCTACAAGCAGTACGAAACAGTTCAGAGTTAAGTCGCAAAGAAAGATGCCCCCTGCAACACTTGTAGGTATTTTTGTGCAAATTATTGGTGGACATAGGCAGGAACTGAAATTTTTGTACAAAAATAGCAGCTCAGTATTTATCTGACCATTTGATGACTACCTTTTAGGCACAGAATTTACTCACATTTAGTCATTAATGTCACGAGCCTTAGCAAAGCTTGGGTTTTGTGATTATTTATTTTAAAATGGGGCTGGCACAAAGCCCTGGTGTTTTGTTATCTTGCAAAGAGGCGCGATGCAAACAGTGACAGTAAGGAGCTGCTGACTGCCAAGGGATTTTCGTTAAAATTCAGGCATAGTTACTTGTGAAATTAAAAAAAAGACAATAGTAGGAATAAGGAGCCAGTGTAACTGCTGCAACTATGCTCAGTTCTGAAAATAGAGTAATTTCATGACTAAACCAGATACAGCGTACTGACACGCTGCTATTTTAGGATTTGCACTGCTACTGTCTCATTTTCACGCGTGTTTACTGCCACTCTTTTCAACTAACCAATAATCCAATGTTGAGACAGTTGTGGTTTCTTTAGACTTGCACGAAATTATGGAGAGGCGATCACCATTATTTGCTTTTGCGACTGTGGTTTTTTTCATTTTATTGACAAATGGTAATGAGGTATGGATACGGTGCAGCTATTTTTTATTTTTTCAGTTGGAAAAGAGTGTTTTGTGTTGTTGTCTTCGGTGGCATCCAATCATTGTGGAGTGTTACTTCACAAGCTGTGTATAATGGCGATATACACTTTGAACAACACCATACCAGTTTTGTATTTTTAGGTCTTCATTATACATACGCAAATATGATTCATGGGGAGTACTGATTGTTGCATCCCTGGCTGTTATAGGTGCTCAAAATGTGATTCCCTAGAGAACATTTGCTTCTTAGATGCTTAGCAAAAATTCCTGTAGTCGCCATATGTATCAATTGTCACGGATAAAGCAAGAGTGGTAGATTTCGTGTGCAGCTGTACCTTTCGAATACGCACTTTGTATCACGCTCCCTTATGAGCAGTGGCTCACTAATTTTTCTTTAGCCTCTAGTTCGATTACAGTTAGGCTGTTGCTGCAGTGGTTGCAATTAAATGAGATTGAGCAGCTCAGTTGTCTTATAGCTACAATATGGTTTTCAAATCTTTGGCAGGGAGGCCATTTCTGCATTTTGTTTAACTTTTGCATATTTGTGGTGGCCACTAAATGTGATCATGGCTCTAATGGACAAATCATATGTACAGTTGCACCTCTGTAACCTGAACACTTTGGTTTCCGAGCAAAATTCTCGCATAGTGATTCATCCATACTAACGAATCATGAATGAAAAAGTTTTGAAACAAAACTTGTCACCAAGGTCTCCTGCACATAGTGGTGGGCAATGAAGTTGAAGCTAGACAGTGTTGATAGCTCCAAGTACATTAGCCTGGTTACCATTATCTTTAAAAATCGGTCAGTGATATGTTTGAACCTCGCATTTCTTTGACTCTATTCTTGAAAAAATTGGGTTGAGCATGGTTTTTATATGTAAAATTTCTAACATTGAGGAGGGGAGACCACCCCCTCATGAATTCATCCCTAGGATAGTGTAGTCATAATGTGCATTATACTGAAATGCGAGAGTATTATTTTTCACTTCTACAAGTGTTAGAAATATCAGTGATATTTCGTTTTTAATTTTGCAGGACCAATCACTCACAGCATGCCTCCTCACCTATCAAGGCGCAGTTTTCCTGTTCATTGGCCATTACCCTGTAGTGAAAACCTCATCGCTTCTGTGGGGATTCTGCTGTTTGCAGCCTTCTGGATGTTCCGTTTGGAAAATCTAAAGAAGGCACTCTGTCTGCTGACTTTTCTTGAGAGCGCGTTTAGATATTGGGCTTGATATAAACCACGCTTCGATGGTTTTGAGCTCATCAGTTCTTAAAAACCACTTCGTGTTTCCTTCACAGCGGCCTCTTCTATCTGCCTGCACATGTTTTACATGTCTAGTGTTTTAGTACTGTTTGGAATACTGGTAGTGGAACACAAACTGTGCTGCTACAACTTATCAGTGTTAACGTAATACAGTTGTCCAGAATGAAGAAAAAGGAAAACAATATCAGCATGAATCTGTGAGAAAACTGATGTATAGCCTTTGTCAAAAAGTACAGAGCCAAAGGGTTTGGCTTCTAAACCGTGTAATAAGGCCTCTGAGCATCCATGGATGTCCAACATTCACGGTGGTCAGGGCAACATTTTCTGTACCTTCAAGAGATCTGGAATGCTAGCGATGCACAACAAGGCTCAGAAGCGAATTCCTTAAGCTCTAAACTTCGGCTTCCCGTTCTGCCACATGACACATTTGCTAGCATTTATACATATCCTTTAATTAGAAAAAAATAATGGTGATAATGGATTTGGTGAACAATTAAGTTTTCAAGCAAATATGTGCTTAGACACAGGTCTTCAGAAATTCAATTACTTATTTAATCACAAAGTTACTAGTCCTTAGTCTGATCAGTTGCCATGGGAACTTTTCTGAAATTTTTCTTCACTTCGTCCTACAGTGAAGGTGATGAATACCTTTCTCGCGATCAAAGAGAATGCCTGCGTCCTGAGCGCTTTGACCTTAGCCCATGTGTTTTTGGTTTGCTTGTAGTGTGCGCAGTCACGTAATACCAGGTTGACTAATTCCTTGTGTTTCAGCATTAGTCATTACTTGTTAGCTACATTGAAAAGCATGGGTGCATGTGTTTCTGTTTTTTTCCATATAAGTTATGAGTGCTGCATTTTATTTCCGGCAGGCTCCTTCAAATGGGTGGCTAACATATCTTTCGGGGCACATAAACTTTCTCTAGAGCATAGGCCTCCATATATTGAGTGTAAATTTTTGCTTTGTGTTCTTTTTATGTGATTGTGTTAAATTTAATGTATTTTATACGTTTTCTAAGGTTATGTTCATCTTATGTGTTTCGCAAGAACAAACAACAAACATTAGAGGTTGGATACCTGTGATATTTTACTGTAGATTTGGTGGGCTGCTTTATGATGTCTGTTTAGTATTTTTTTTTACTGTAGTTTGTAATCTGCATCTTGAAGTTAGCCACTTGGAATTAGCCACTGGGAATTGTCTGGGGCATAATATTTTTTTAGCTAATCTTATCTGACAGCACCAGTTAGACTGAAGTGTAGCGAAGAAGTTTTCAAGTCAACTCTGCATTGTTTTTCAAGATTTGCTATTGTATCGTTTTGATTACTTTTAGGTGCTGATTTCAAGTTAGTCCATATCTCTAAGACCTGTCCAAGAATTGTGGTCTCAAATGTTGTTTATTGTCCTCCATTTAAAAAAATAAAATTGTAATCTACAGGTCTTTGGGACCTTTTCTTTACTTTACACAGGCTCTTCAATTTCTTTTCAATTGAATAAGCTTGACATGTTAAGCAGCCTTTTAATGCTGCTGGTGTTAATATTTGAGATATGTGTGTAGGTTAGTAACTGACATTTGTGATAATCCAGTGCTATTTGTAGAGGCGGTCTGCGTAATTCAGTATTTTCGAACATCCAATGGAATGAATGTAGGTCGCATGCGCAAGTTAAATTGCGAACAGTGTTTTGAGGACGTGCTAGTAACAATGATCTGTAAAGTGCTTAAAACTGCAGTCTCGAAAAAAAAAGTTTGTTAAACTTACACACCTACCTTGCACTATGAAGGTAAAATACAAGAATTATATTTTTGTTCGAAAATAAAACCACGGAGCACAAGCTATATGCAATGTTTTTGTGCAATCCTTAGTGCGAATCCTGCTTTTATCGACTCTGAGGATTTTTAGACTGGATGAAAATAGAGCTCGAAAAATATTTTCAATGCGCGAGTGGAGCACGGAATTCAAAACTTTTTTTAAAAAGGTCCATTTTGGGCTGCAAAAATAAGTAAATGTAATGAACGGATTTTAAGGATACAATATACAAATGCATTCTTTTTAAAAACTTCTAAAGGCAGAGAGATGGCAAACATTATTTGTCTAATGTGGTGCTGCCCGCAAGTGGCTTGTGCTCCATTCAGGTTCTTTAACTTCAGGGATTCGGTTTTTATACCACAGTGAAGAGATGGTATACTTTTACGACAAGAAAAATGTGTTGCAGGAATTTGGCACGTAGATCCGTGATCACGGTCTTGTTATCAGTTTCATTGCCTGTCGTCTCCCCAACTTTGCTTTTCTTGCCCATTGCGAACCACCCCGTCAAGATACTTTCGGCTAGCGCCGGAGCCATTGTTTGTGTACTTTTTACAGAAGTGCCGTATACTCAGCGGAGTCAGATTAAAGACGTTTCCTTGCCGCCACCGCTCGTCTCGTTTTGTTTCCGCGATGTACGGCAGTACGCTGCGACGTGATTGGGACGTCGTGTGTATGCATGGCGCCACGATCGTGCAACGCAGGCATCCAGGAGGAGATAAAGACAGCGGTCCGATGCACTTTGTATCCAGCGTTCTTGCCCTGTTCCTTACAGTACTACTTCGTAACGGCTTGGACGAAACGGGGCTCGTTATATCTCAAAATTGAAGTTTGATTGGGCTTTGTTCACGATTACAAAGCGCATTCGAACCTGATTATTGTGATTAACTAACTAGCACCGTTCCGCCTATATAGTTAGTAGTTCTAGTAGCCCTGTAAGAAAGAGCAAAAATGCAATATTGAGAAACGGACCGCTGTCATCACCTCCTCCTTGATGCCGGCGTTGCAAAATCGGCGCCTGCATAAACACGGCACCACAGCCACCGGTCAGCGTATCGCCGCGGTTTACACCTCCGATTGCAAACCGGAAGTGCATCGTATTTTTTGGTGTAAAAATCTACACCAAATATACTCCCATTGCCAACCGCAAGTGCTTCGTATTTTTTGGAGTAAAAATTTACACCCAATCTGCTTTCTTCGCCATCCGTAAGTCCTCCGTATTTATTGGTGCTGAAATCTACCCCAAGTCTAACGGTGTATATCGAACCTCGATTTGGGAGGACGTTAGAGGACAAGCCAAAAACACCCATCTGGGTTGATTTGTGTTTAGTGTAAACCGTCACTGTCAACTTGGGGCGTGTAACCGGCGCAACCATGCCGTCGCGTTAGGGCCGTTGTACGATCGTTTCGGAGCGCCTTCCGCCTCGTCCGCTTCGGGAGCGGTCCGCCAGTTTTCGGCCGCCAGGCGGACGTGAGGCGGAAAGGTGTTGTACGATCACTTTGGCGCTTGCGAGCGAGGCGGATGGTCCCAGCATGCCGATTGGCGCGCCGGGCATATCCGTCTGTCCAATAGCCTTCTCCGGCTGGTGGCAACCTAGCCGGCGCGAGCGCACCGCCAGCATCGCTCCACGCGCCGAAACGGGCTCCCGCATCCCAAGGGGCAGATCGGTATGCGCCCGACTACCTTCTCCCTTGCCTCCTTTCCTGCCCCCTCTCCAAACCCCGATATCCCTGCACACTGCGCTCCCCCCCTTCCCTACCTACTTCCCGTACGAGCGCCCCCCCCCCCCAAATAATAACCTCTTTTCGTGGTCACGTGGTACTTCTTTCCGTTCCTCGGCGACCTGCACCTAGGCCTAGTAGGCTGCGCTTCGGCATCGCCATGGTGTGCGTGTTGAAGTTCCTGCTTTTGTCGGCGGCTCTCGTCAGCGACCCTTGTGTAGAGATTTTGCGCACTACGAGACGAAAAATGCAATGCTCTGGTTTCAGGCATGCACGTTAGGCAGAAACAGAACTTTGTTCCAGTGCAAAGTGGAGAATCTGTGAATGCTAATGACCACAACCATTTCAGCCGATCCAAGCAAAAAAGAAATGGGTTCAATTTATATCTGGTGTCAGCCTCAACTGATCCAGAGTTGCGTCAATACTGCAGGGCTCGCAGGAATGAGTGCAGACTGGTATTGCACAGCCAACCGCCACGCAACAGTGCATAGCACATTTCAAGGCATTAAAAAAGCCTTGTAACTGTTGTTTGATAACATGTGCAGGAATAGTGCTGTCATGACCATGAAACAGATGGGATCGGATAAGTGTTGCAGGCAACTTATATAAGTGAGGAATGTTCAATTATGAATTTACTGATGAGCAAATAAATTTCTGCTCGTGGAAAATGCGAGGAGGGCTAAGAAAATCCCGGAACATACTACATTGCCGACACAAGTTCTTGCAGGCCAACCAGGGTTATCATCACCCTGCAGGCAAATAATCCTGTTCATAGGCAGTCACAAACAAATGAAGGCAGCATATGAACATGCAAATGTGCATTGATTACATCTCTTGAAGGCTTCGATAATGCCTCATCAAATAAACTAATGCAGCTGGTAGCATTAAGCGCTGCTGCTCAACAACTGCTCGGCACTGACAAAATCATGTTAGCAAACAGGCCTCCAACAAAAGCATAGAGACAGCTTAATTCACTTTGGTACCTTTGTTTGACGTGTGGCACACACACACACACACACGTACAAAATGACGGTGCCCCCGAACTGACATTTGCACTGCGCACCGATTTTTTTTCACACAGGCTACATAATGCCGCTGGCACACTGTCTCAACCTGCGCACCCATGATCATAAAACGTACCACTGTATCGTGCACCAAGACGCACAAGACTGGCGACGCTGCTGTTGTCGCAGCAGAAAACACTGCGACGGCCGTGCAGCCAAGATCGTGTCAAGTCGCACACGCAGCAGTTTGCTATGTAGCAGAAACAACGTCGTGGGCTCGCCTCGGTCACGATCACTGCAGCCATCGCAACGGAAGCGACCAGCTGCACAGCTCCAAGTTCATTTCAACATTCGGAAAACGGCGGGCGTCGCGAGTTTTTCGCAGATGAACATATCGCTGATTTGACGGGAAAGCACTCGCACCGACCATAATCACTTTCACTACGCGGACACTTGTCGCTATGCTGTGAAACTTGCGCACGCACAGGAAAATAACTCGCAGCAGAAATTCAAAACGCTTGCCACAACCACAAACAGCTCGAAATAAACACTTCGTGACACCGCCATTGCACAGGTCTTGTGTCGGTTTGCAGAGCCGCAGCAGGAATTACAAACGCATGCAAAAACCAAAAACAGCTCGAAATAAACACTTCGTGACACCGCCACTGCACAGGTTTGCATCGGTTTGAAGAGGCGCTCTGTCAACTCCGTCAACGTAGATGATTACAGAATTCAACTAGTGGAACTATCGCTCGCCACTGCTGAACGCGGCGAAGTTTGCAGTCGCTCTGAACACTGGTAATATCAAGATGTGTACAATATAATATGCTTCGCGACATCGCTGCCACTGCCCAGGCCGCGCTCCCCAGTTCAGTCGACGGATGGCCATCTTGCCCCGGCAGGCCGGGGCAGAGCAGAACCGAGGCGGAGGGAGGAGGGGCTCGGACGTCACTGACGTCACGGGAAAAGCAGCCAATAGCTGCAATCCGGTCCCCGGCCGGATGCGCTCGTCCGCCAGAAAGTTGAAGTTCACCAACTTTCCATCCGTTCGCCGAACGAGGCGGATCCGCCAGCTCCGCTCCCGAAGCGGACGAGGCGGAAGGCGCTCCGAAACGATCGTACAACGGCCCTTACACGGAGTTTTTTCTGCTTGTAGAGGTCATCAGTGGCTTTGCCGACGCACCACTTCTCGTTGACCACGAGGGAATCGCTCTGCTACCATCATCATCGAATTCCGACTGCGGTGAACTTCAATTCAAAGTTTATGTCAACGGAAAAATTGCTACAGCAGAGTTTGACAAGTGTCCACTACTATCCTACGAACATTGGGAGCCGCATTGGCACGTATGTAGCCTACAAAAAGGCGGAACCGTCAGTGTCAACTTGGAGCGTGTGACCGGCGCAGCCATGCCGTTGCGTTACACGGAATATCTTCTGCTTGTGCAGGTTATCAGTTGCTTTGCCGACGCATCACTTCACGTCGAGCACGAAGGAACGCTCTGCTACCATCATCATTCATTGCCGATGGCTGTGAACTTGAATTCAACGTTTACGTCAACAGAAAAAGTGCTACAGCAGCGTTTGACAAGTGTCGACTGCCATCCTACGAACACTGGGAGCCGCATCGGCACGTATGCAGCCTACAAGAAGGCGGAACCGTCAGTGTCGACTTGGGGCGTCTAACCAGCGCAACCATGCCGTCGCGTTACACGGAGTTTTATGCGAAGCATACTAGCCGCACAATCGAGCTCTTCCTTGCTGCGCCGCGCGCGGCCGCGTAGCTACCACTTGACCTACATCGGCGCACCACGTGATATGACGTCACAACAGCTGTGAAAGCTGGGGCTCAACTCGTGCGCTCGCTTGCGGACGCGCAGCCTCCGCCGGCGGCCTAACTCCCGCTCCTACCGCTAGGAGATACTGACGTCACGCAATTGTATAAAAGGCGACGCAGTCGTTGAGTCAGTTGAGCAGCGAGATGTCGGCCAGGGAGAGGGCGGCTCGCCAGACCGCAAAGCGCAAGTTACAAAGAGCCACGGAAACGGGAGAAGAACGAGAAGTACGGCTTGCCAAGCGACGTATGCTTCGCATCCTAGGCTTAACCATAAGCTAAGCCAGGCCATTTTTTTCTGTTTGTGCAGGTTATCAGCGGCTTTTACGACGCAACACCTCGTCGAGCGCGAAGGAATCACTCTGCTACCAGCATCATTCATTCCCGACGGCGTTTAACTTGAATTAAACGTTTCTGGCAACGAAAAAAGTGCTACAGCAGAGTTTGACAAGTGTACACTGCCATCGAACGAACATTAGAATAAGGACGTTCTGGCGGGCTGGTTGGTTCATGATGAACAGAAAGGGTATAAACTGCGCGAACAAGACGGGACGAGAGGCACACAAATCGACAGACAAAGCCGCATCGCCACGTATGCAGCCTACAAGAAGGCGGAACCATCAGTTTCAAACTTTGGGCGTGTAACCGGCGCAGCCACGCTGTTGCGTTACACGGAATTTCTTCAGCTTGTGCAGGTTATCAGTTGCTTTGCCGACGCACCACTTCTCGTTGACGACGAGGGAATCGCTCTTGTACCAGCATAATCGAATCCCGACGACGGCGGTGAACTTCAATTCACCTTTTACGTCTGCGGAAAAAGTCCTGCAGCAGAGTTTGACAAGTGTCCACTGCCGTCCTACGAACAGTGGGAGCCGAATCGGCGCGTATGCAGCATAGAAGAAAGGGGAACCGTCAGTGTCAACTTCGGGCGTGTAACTTGCGCAGCCATGCCGTTGCGTTACACGGAATTCCTTCTGGTTGGCGCAGGCTATTAGTGGCTTTGCCAAAGCAACACTTCTCGTCGAGCACGAAGGAATAGCCCTGCTACCAGCATCATCCATTCCCGACGGCGGTGAACTTGAATTAAACGTTTCTGGCAACAAAAAAAGTGCTACAGCAGAGTTTGACAAGTGTCCACTGCCATCCAAAGAACTTTGCAAGCCGTATCGCAACGTATGCAGCCTACAAGAGGGCGTAACCGTCAGTTTCAAACTTGGGGCGTGTAACCTGCGCAGGCATGCCGTTGCGTTACACGGAATGTCTTCTGCTGGTGCAGGTTATCAGTGGCTTTGCAGACGCACCACTTCTCATCGGCAACGAAGGAACAGCTATGCTACAAGCATCATCCCTTCACGACGGCGGTGAACTTGTATTCAAAGTTTACGTCAACGGAAAAAGTGCTACACACGAGTTTGACAGGTGTCCACTGCCATCCTACGAACATTCGAAGCCGCAGCGACACATATGCAGCCTACATGAAGGCGGAAGCGTCAGCGTCAACAAGGGTCGTGTAACCGGCGCAGCGATGCCGTTGTGGTACACGGTATTAATTCTGCGTGTGCAAGTTATTAGTGGCATTGCCGACACTCCACTTCTCTTCGACAACGAAGGAACCGCTCTGCTACCAGCATCATCCAATCCCACGGCGGTGAACCTGAATTCAACGTTTACGTCAGCTGAAAAAGTTCTACACACGAGTTTGACAGGTGGCCACTGCCATCCAACGAACATTGGAAGCCGCAGCGACACATATGCAGCCTACATGAAGGCGGAACCGTCAGTGTCAAATTGGGGCGTGTAACCGGCGCAACCATGCCGTCGCGTTACAAGGAGTTTTTCCTGCTTGTAGAGGTTATCAGTGGCTTTGCCGACGTACCACTTCTCGGTGACCACGAGAAAATCGCTCTGCTACCAGCATCATCGAATTCCGACGGCGGTGAACTTCAATTCAACGTTCGCGTCAACGGAAAAGTGCTACAACAGAGTTTGACAAGTGTCCACTGCCATCCTACGAACATTGGGAGCCGCATCGGCACGTATGCAGCCTACAAAAAGGCGGAACCGTCAGGTCAACTTGGAGCGAGTGACCGGCGCAGCCATGACGTTGCGTTACACGGAATTTCTTCTGCTTGTGCAATTTATCAGTTGCTTTGTCGACGCAACACTTCTCGTCGAGCATGAAGGAATCACTGTGGTACTAGCATCATCTACTCCCGACGGCGTTGAAGTTGAATAAAACGTTTCTGGCAACGAAAAAAGTGCTACAGCAGAGTTTGGCAGGTGTCCACTGCCATCCAACGAACACTGGAAGCCGCATCGCCATCTATGCAGCCTACAAGAAGTCGGAACCGTCCTTTTCAAAATTGGGGCGCGCAGCCGGCGCAGCCATTGCGTCGCGTTACACGGAATTTCTTCTGCTTGTGCAGATTATCAGTGGCTTTACCGACGCACCACTTCTCGTTGACGACGAGGGAATCGCTCTGCTGCAAGCATGATCGAACCCCGACGGCGATGAACTTCAATCCAACGTTTACGTCAGAGGAAAAAGTGCTAGAGCAGAGATTTACACGTGTCCAATGCCATACTACGAACATTGGGAGCAGAAATGGCACGTATGCAGCCTACAAGAAGCCGGGACCGTCAGTGCCAACTTCGGGCGTGTAAGCTGCGCAGCCATGTTGTTGCGTTACACGGAATCTCTTCTGCCTGTGCAGATTATCAGTGGATATGCCGACGCACCACTTCTCATCGAAAATGAAGGAATCGGTCTGCTACCAGCAGCATCCATTCCCGACGGCGGTGAACTTGAATTCAAAGTTTATGTCAATGAGAAAATTGCTACAGCAGAGTTTCACAAGTGTCCACTGCCATCCTACGAACACTGGGAGCAGAAATGGCACGTATGCAGCCTACAAAAAGGCGGAACCGTCAGTGTCAACTTGGAACGTGTGACCGGCGCAGCCATGCCGTTGCGTTACACGGAATTTCTACTGCTTGTGCAGGTTATCAGTTGCTTTGCCGACGCACCACTTCAGATCGAGCACAAAGGAAAGCTCTGCTACCAGCATCATTCATTGCCGATGGCTGTGATCTTGAATTCAACGTTTACATCAACAGAAAAAGTGCTACAGCAGCGTTTGACAAGTGTCAACTGCCATCCTACGAACTCTGCGAGCCGCATCGGCACGTATGCAACCTACAAGACGGCGGAACCGTCAGTGTCCACTTGGAGCGTCTGACCGGCGCAGCCATGCCGTTGCGTTACATGGAATTTCTACTGCATGTGCAATTTATCAGTGGCTTTGACGACGCAACACTTCTCGCCGAGCACGAAGGAATCACTTTGCTACCAGCATCATCCATTGCCGACGGCGTTGAACTTGAATTAAACGTTTTTGGCAACGAAAAATGTGCTACAGCAGAGTTAGACAAGTGTCCACTGCTATCCAACGAACATTGGAAGCCGCATCGCCATGTATGCAGCCTACAAGAAAGCGGAACCGTCAGTTTCAAACTTGGGGCGTGTAACCGGCGCAGCCATGTCGTTGCGTTACACGGAATTTCTTCTGCTGGTGCAAGTTATCAGTGGCTTTGCCGACGCACCAATTCTCGTTAAGACGAGGGAATGGCTCTGCTACCAGAATAATCGAATCCCGACGACGGCGGTGAACTTCAATTCAACGTTTACGTCAGCGGAAAAAGTGCTACAGCAGAGTTTGACAGGTGTCCACTGCCATCCTACGAACATTGGAAGCAGCATCTGCGCGTATGCAGCCTAGAAGAAAGGGGAACTGTCAGTATCAACTTCGGGCGTGTAACTTGCGCAGCCACGCCGTTGCGTTACACGGAATTTCTTCTGCTTGTGCTTTGCCGACGCAACACTTCTCGTCGAGCACGAAGGAATCACTCTCACCATCACCATCAATTCCCGACGGCGGTTAACTTGAATTGAATGTTTCTGGAAACAAAAAAAGCGCTACAGCAGAGTTTGACAAGTGTTCACTGCCATCCAACGAACATTGGAAGCCGCATCGCAACGTATGCAGCCTACAAGAAGGCGTAACCGTCAGTTTCAAACTTGGGGCGTGTAACCTGCGCAGGCATGCCGTTGCGTTACACGGAATGTCTTCTGCTTGTGCAGGTTATCAGTTGCTTTGCAGACGCACCACATCTCATCGGCAACGAAGGAATCGCTATGCTACCAGCAGCATCCATTCCAGACGGCGGTGAATTTGAATTCAAAGTTTATGTCAACGGAAAAATTGCTACAGCAGAGTTTGACAAGTGTCCACTGCCATCCTACGAACATTGGGATCCGCATCGGCACGTATGTAGCCTACAAAAAGGCGGAACCGTCAGTGTGAACTTGGGGCGTGTAACCGGCGCAGCCATGCCGTTGCGTTACGCGGAATTTCTTCTGCTTGTGCAAGTTATCAGTGGCTTTGCCGACGCACCACTTCTCGGTGAGCACGAAGGAACCCCTCTGCTACCAGCATCATCCAATCCCGACGGCGATGAACCTGAATTCAACGCTTACGTCAACGGAAGAAGTGCTACAGACGAGTTTGACAGGTGTCCACTGCATTCTACGAACATTAGAAGCCGCAGCTACATATATGCAGCCTACATGAATGCGGATCCGTGAGTGTCAACTTGGGGCGTGTAACCGGCGCAAACATGCCGTCGCGTTACACGGAATGTCTTCTGCTTGTGCTGGTTATTAGTGGCTTTGCAGACGCACCACTTCTCAACGGCAACGAAGGAATCGCTATGCTACCAGCATCGTCCATTCCCGACGGCGGTGAACTTGAATTCAAAGTTTACGTCAACGAAAAAAGTGCTACAGCAGAGTTTGACAAGTGTACACTGCCATCCAACGAACATTGGAAGCCACATCGCCATGTATGCAGCCTACAAGAAGGCGAAACCGTCAGTTTCAAATTTGGGGCGTGTAACCGGCGGAGCCATGTCGTCGTGTTACAGGGAATTTCTTCTGCTTGTAGAGGTTATCAGTGGCTTTGCCGACGCAAAACTTCTCTTTGACCACGAGTGAATCGCTCTGCTACCAGCATCTTCGAATTCCGACGGCGGTGAACTTCAATTGAACGTTCGCGTAAACTTAAAAAGTGCTAAGAGTTTCACAAGCGTCCACTGCCATCCTACGAACATTGGGAGGCGGATCGGCACTTATGCAGCCTACAAAAAGGCGGAACCGTCAGTTTCAAACTTGGGGCGTGTAACCTGCGCAGCCATGTCGTTGCGTTAGACGGAATTTCTTTTGCTTCTGCAGGTTATCAGTGGCTTTGCCGACGCACCACTGCTCGTTGACGACGAGGGAATCGCTCTGCTACCAGCATCATCTATTCCCGAAGGCGGTGAATTTGAATTCAACGTTTCCGGCAACGAAAAAAGCGCTACAGCAGAGTTTGACAAGTGTCCACTGGCATCCTACGAACATTGGGAGTAGAAATGGCACGTATGCAGCCTAAAAGAAGGCGGAACTGTCAGTGTGAACTTGGGGCATGTAACCGGCGCAGCTATGCCGTTGCGTTACACGGAATTTCTTCTGTTTGTGCAAGTTATCAGTGGCTTTGCCGACGCACCACTTCTCGGTGAGCACGAGGGAATCGCTCTGCTAGCAGCATCATCGAATCCCGACGGCGGAGAACGTCAACGTTCTCGTCAACAGAAAAAGTGCTAGAGCTGAGTTTTACAAGTGTCCACTGCCATCCCACGAACATTGGGAGCCGCAATGGCATGTATGCAGCCTACAAGAAGGCGGAACCGTCAGTGTCAACTTCGGGCGTGTAACCTGTGCAGCCATGCCGTTTCATTACACGGAATCTCTTGTGCCTGTGCAGGTTATCAGTGGCTTTGCCGACGCACCACTTCTCGTGGAGCACGAAGGAATCGCTATGCTACCAGCATCATCCATTCCCGACGGCGGTGAACTTGAATTCAAAGTTTGCGTCAATGGAAAAAGTGCTACAGCAGAGTTTGACAAGTGTCCACTGCCATCCTACGAACATTGGGAGCCGCATCGGCGCGTATGCAGCCTAGAAGAAAGGGGAACCGTCAGTGTCAACTTCGGGCGTGTAACTTGCGCAGCCATGCCGTTGCGTTACACGAAATTTCTTCTGCTTGTGCAGGTTATCAGTGGCTTTGGCGACGCAGCACTTCTCGTCGAGCACGAAGGAATCACGCTGCTACCAGTATCATCCATTCCCGACGGCGGTGAACTTGAAATAAACGTTTCTGGCAACGAAAAAAGCGCTACAGCAGAGTTTTACAAGTGTTCACTGCCATCCAACGAAAATTGGAAGCCGCATCGCAAGGTATGCAGCCTACAAGAAGGCGGGACCGTCAGTTTCAAACTTGGGGCGTGTAACCGGCGCAGCCATATCGTTGCGTTACACGGAATTTCTTCTCCTTGTGCAGGTTATCAGTGGGTATGCCGACGCACCACTTCTCATCGACAACGAAGGAATCTCTCTGCTACCAGCAGCATCCATTCCCGACGGCGGTGAACTTGAATTAAATGTTTATGTCAACGGAAAAATTGCTACAGCAGAGTTTAAGAAGTGTCCACTGCCATCCTACGAACATTGGGAGCCGCATCGGCCCGTATGTAGCCTGCAAAAAGGCGCAACCGTCAGTGTCAACTTGAAGCGTGTGACCGACGCAGCCATGCCGTTTCGTTACACGGAATGTCTTCTGCTTGTGCTGGTTATCAGTGGCTTTGCCGACGCACCATTTCTCGATGACGACGAGGGAATCGCTGTGCTATCAGCATAATCGAATCCCGACGGCGGTGAACTTCAATTCAATGTTTATGTCAGCGGAAAATGTGCTGCAGCAGAGTTTGACAAGTGTTCACTGCCATCCAATGAACATTGGAAGCCGCATCGCAAAGTATGCAGCCTACAAGAAGGCGTAACCGTCAGTTTCAAACTTGGGGCGTGTAACCTGCGCAGGCATGCCGTTGCGTTACACGGAATGTCTTCTTCTTGTGCAGGTTATCAGTGGCTTTGCAGACGCACCACTTCTCGATAAACACGATGGAATTGTTCTGCCCCCAGCATCATCGAATCCCGACGGCGGTGAACTTCAACGTTCTCGTCAACAGAAAAAGTGCTACAGCTGTGTTTTACAAGTGTCCACTGCCATCCTACGAACATTGGGAGCCGCATCGGCGCGTATGCAGCCTAGAAGAAAGGGGAACCGTCAGTGTCAACTTCGGGCGTGTAACCGGCGCAGCCATGCCGTTGCGTTACACGGAATTTCTTCTGCTTGTGCAAGTTATCAGTAGCTTCGCCGACGCACCACTTCTCGGTGAACACGAGGGAATCGTTCTGCTCTCAGCATCATAGAATCCCGACGGCGGTGATCTTCAACGTTCTCTTCAACAGAAAAAGTGCTACAGCTGTGTTTTACAAGTGTCCACTGCCATCATACGAACATTGGGAGCCGCCGTGGCATGTATGCAGCATACAAGAAGGCGGAACCGTCAGTGTTAACTTCGGACGTGTAACCGGCGCAGCCATGCCATTGCGGTGCACGGAATTTCTTGTGCTTGTGCATGTTATCAGTGGCATTGCCGACGCACCATTTCTCATCGGCAACGAAGGATCCGCTCTGCTACCAGCATTATCAAATTCCGACCGGGGTGAACTTCAATTCAACCTTCTCTTCAGCGGAAAATGTGCTACAGCAGAGTTTGACAAGCGTCCACTGCCATCCTACGAACATTGGGAGTCGCATCGGCACGTATGCAGCCTACAAGACGGCGGAACCGTCAGTGTCATCTTGGGGTGTGCAACCAGCGCAACCATGCCGTCATGTTACACGGAGTGCTTGTAGAGGTTATCAGTGGCATTGCCGATGCACCACTTCTCTTTGACCACGAGGGAAGCGCTCTGCTACCAGCACCTTCGAATTCCGACGGCGGTGAACTTCAATTCAACGTTCGCGTCAACGGAAAAGGTGCTACCACAGAGTTTGACAAGTGTCCACTGCCATCCTACGAACATTGTGAGTCGCATCGGCACGTCTGCAGCCTACAAAAATGCGGAACCGTCAGTTTCAAACTTGGGGCGTGTAACCGGCGCAGCCATGTCGTTGCGTTACACGCAATTTCTTCTGCTTGTGCAGATTATCTGTGGCTTTGCCGACGCACCACTTCTCGTTGACGACGAGGGAATCGCACTGCTACCAGCATAATCGAATCCCGCCGGCGGTGAACTTCAGTTCAACGTTTACGTCGGCGGAAAAAGTGCTACTTGTGAGTTTTACAAGTGTCCACAGCCATCCTACGAACATCGGGAGCAGCAATGGCACGTGTACAGCCTGCAAGAAGGCGGGACCGTCAGTGTCAGCTTCAGGCGTGTAACCTGCGCTGCCATGCTTTTGCGTTACACGCAATCTCTTCTGCCCGTGCAGGGTACAAGTGGATATTCCGACGCACCACTTCTCATCGACAACGAAGGAACTGCTCTGCTACCAGCATCACCGAATTCCGTCCGGGGCAAACTTCAATTCAACGTTCTCGTCATCGGAAAAAGTGCTACAGGAGAGTTTGACAAGTGTCCACTGCCATCCTACGAACATTGGGAGCCGCATCTGCACGTATGCAGCCTACAAAAAGGCGGAACCGTCAGTGTCAACTTGGAGCGTGTGACCAGCGAATACATGCCGTTGCGTTACACGGAATTTCTTCTGCTTGTGCAAGTTGTCAGTGGCTTTGCCGACGTAAAACTTCTCGTTGACCACAAGGGAATCGCTCTGCTACCAGCATCTTCGAATTCCGACGGCAGTGAACTTCAATTCAACGTTCGCGTCAACGAAAAAGGTGCTATACAGCAGAGTTTGACAAGCGTCCACAGCCATCCTACGAACAATGGGAGCCGCATCGGCACGTATGCAGCCTTCAAAATAGCGAAACCCTCAGTGTGCACTTAGAGCGTGTGACCGGCGCAACCATGCCGTTGCGTTACACGGAATTTCTTCTGCTTCTGCAGGTTATCATTGGCTTTGACGACCCAACACTTCTCGTCGAGCGCGATGGAATCACTCTCCTACCGGCATCATCCATTCCCGACGGCGTTCAACTTGAATTAAACTTTTCTGGCAACGAAAAAAGTGCTACAGCACAGTTTGACAAGTGTTCACTGCCATCCAATGAACATTGGAAGCCGCATCGCAAAGTATGCAGCCTACAAGAAGGCGTAACCGTCAGTTTCAAACTTGGGGCGTGTAACCTGCGCAGGCATGCCGTTGCGTTACATGGAATGTCTTCTGCTTTTGCAGGTTATCAGTGGATTTGCAGACGCACCACTTCTCGATGAACACGACGGAATTGTTCTGCTCCCAGCATCATCGAATCCCGACGGCGGTGAACTTCAACGTTCTCGTCATCAGAAAATGTGCTACAGCTGTGTTTTACAAGTGCCCACTGCCATCCTACGAACATTGGGAGCCGCATCGGCACATATGCAGCCTACAAAAAGGCGGAACCGTCAGTGTCAACTTGGAGCGTGTGACCGGCGAAGCCATGCCGTTGCGTTACACGGAATTTCTTCTGCTTGTGCAATTTATCAGTGGCTTTGACCACGCAACGCCTCGTCGCGCACGAAGGAATCACTCTGCTACCAGCATCATCCATTCCCGACGGCGTTGAACTTGAATTAAACGTTTTTGGCAACGAAAAAAGTGCTACAGCACAGTTTGACAAGTGTTCACTGCCATCCAACGAACAATGGAAGCCGCATCGCAACGTATGCAGCCTACAAGAAGGCGGAACTGTCAGTGTCAACTAGGGGCGTATAACCGGCGCAGCCATGCCGTTGCGGTGCACGGAATTTCTTCTGCTCGTGCAAGTTATCAGTGGCTTTGCCGACGCACCACTTCTCGTTGACCACGAGGTAATCGCTCTGCTACAAGTATTTTCGAATCCCGACGGCGGTGAACTTGAATTCGAAGTTTACGTCAACAGAAAAAGTGCTACAGCAGAGTCTGACAAGTGTCCACTGCCATCCTACGAACATTGGGAGCCGCATCGGCGCGTATGCAGCCTAGAAGAAAGGGGAACCGTCAGTGTCAACTTCGGGCGTGTAACTTGCGCAGCCATGCCGTTGCGTTACACGAAATTTCTTCTGCTTGTGCAGGTTATCAGTGGCTTTGGCGACGCAGCACTTCTCGTCGAGCACGAAGGAATCACGCTGCTACCAGTATCGTCCATTCCCGACGGCGGTGAACTTGAATTTATTTATTTACAGATACTGCAGGCCCTTCTCGGGCCCATGCAGGAGTGGTTACAAGGAGGGAATATAAAACAAAGGGAATACGTAAAGTACAAGGGTACAAAAATAACATTTCATCGCTATAGTGGCACAGGGTACTAATGACGTCAAAGCCAGGAGAAGAAACTAGCGGGTTGAAAAGGAAACACATGTAATTGCAAAGAAAATACAAATGGAAATTGGGCGACATAGGTTCATCACGGTGGTACTGACAGTGATTCAACTCTGTTAACATGCTCTATGAATGATTCGATTGAGTTGCAGTTTACAGCAGCCGGTGTTAGTTTATTCCAGCAAAAAATAGCCGATGGGAATAAAGAATATTTATGAGCATTAATGTGGCTTATGGGTTGATGAAGTGCTTTTTCATGGTTATTTCTTGAAGAGTGACGGAATGGTTCCTGGAGGTATGTTTCTCTTGAGATGTTCAAATGACCGTAATAAAGTAAGTACAGAAATTTAAGCCTTGATGTTATTCTGCGCTGTGTTTCTGGCAACGAAAAAAGCGCTACAGCAGAGTTTTACAAGTGTTCACTGCCATCCAACGAAAATTGGAAGCCGCATCGCAAGGTATGCAGCCTACAAGAAGGCGGGACCGTCAGTTTCAATCTTGGGGCGTGTAACCGGCGCAGCCATATCGTTGCGTTACACGGAATTTCTTCTCCTTGTGCAGGTTATCAGTGGGTATGCCGACGCACCACTTCTCATCGACAACGAAGGAATCTCTCTGCTACCAGCAGCATCCATTCCCGACGGCGGTGAACTTGAATTAAATGTTTATGTCAACGGAAAAATTGCTACAGCAGAGTTTAAGAAGTGTCCACTGCCATCCTACGAACATTGGGAGCCGCATCGGCCCGTATGTAGCCTGCAAAAAGGCGCAACCGTCAGTGTCAACTTGGAGCTTGTGACCGGCGCAGCCATGCCGTTGCATTACACGGAATTTCTTCTGCTTGTGAAGGTTATCAGTTGCTTTGCCGACGCACCACTTCACGTCGAGCACGAAGGAGCGCTCTGCTACAGCATCATTTATTGCCGGTGGCTATGAACTTGAATTCAACGCTTGCGTCAACAGAAAAAGTGCTACAGCTGCGTTTGAGAAGTGTCGACTGCCATCGTACGAATATTGGGAGCCGCATCGGCACGTATGCAGCCTACAAGAAGGCGGAACCGCTAGTGTCGACTTGGGGCGTGTAACCAGGGCAACCATGGCGTCGCGTTACACGGAGTTTTTCCTGCTTGGAGAAGTTGCTTGGCTGACTACCACTTCTCGTTGACCACGAGGGAATCACTCTGCTACCAGCATCTTCGAATTCCGACGGCGGTGAACTTCAATTCAACGTTCGCGGCAACGAAAAAAGTGCTACATAGTTTGACAAGTGTCCACTGCCATCCTACGAACATTGGGAGCCGCATCGGCACGTATGCAGCCTAGAAGAAAGGGGAACCGTCAGTGTCAACTTCGGGCGTGTAACCTGCGCAGGCATGCCATTGCGTTACACGGAATGTCTTCTGCTTGTGCTGGTTATTAGTGGCTTTGCAGACGCACCACTTCTCAACGGCAACGAAGGAATCGCTATGCTACCAGCATCGTCCATTCCCGACGGCGGTGAACTTGAATTCAAAGTTTACGTCAACGAAAAAAGTGCTACAGCAGAGTTTGACAAGTGTACACTGCCATCCAACGAACATTGGAAGCCACATCGCCATGTATGCAGCCTACAAGAAGGCGAAACCGTCAGTTTCAAATTTGGGGCGTGTAACTGGCGGAGCCATGTCGTCGTGTTACAGGGAATTTCTTCTGCTTGTGCAGGTTATCAGTGGCTTTGCCGACGCACCACTTCTCGTTTACGACGAGGGAATCGCTCTGCTACCAGCATAATCGAATCCCGACGGCGGTGCACTTCAATTAAACGTTTACGTCAGCGGAAAAAGTGCTACAGCAGAGATTGACAAGTGTCCACTGCCATCCTACGAACATTGAGAGCCGCATCGGCAGGTATGCAGCCTACAAGAAGGCGACACCATCAGTTTCAAACTTGGGACGTGTAACCGGCGCAGCCATGCCGTTACGTTACACGGAATTTCTTCTGCTTGTGCAGGTTATCAGTGGCTTTGACGACGCACCACTTCTCATCTTCAACGAAGGAATCGCTATGCTAGCAGCATCATCCATTCCGGACGGCGGTGAACTTGAATTCAAAGTTTACGTCAACGGAAAAAGTGCTACAGCAGAGTTTGACAAGCGTCCACTGCCATCCAACAAACATTGGACGCCGCATCGCAACGTATGCAGAATACAAAAAGAAGGCGTAACCGTCAGTTTCAAACTTGTGGCGTGTAACCTGCGCAGGCATGCCGTTGCGTTACAGGGAATGTCTTCTGCTTGTGCTGGTTATCAGTGGCTTTGTAGACGCACCACTTCTCTTCGGCAACGAAGGAATCGCTATGCTACCAGCATCATCCATTACCGACGGCGGTGAACTTGAATTCGAAGTTTACGTCAACAGGAAAAGTGCTACAGCAGAGTTTGACAAGTGTCCACTGCCATCCTACGAACATTGGGAGCCGCACCGGCACGTATGCAGCCTACAAGAAGGCGGAACCGTCAGTGTCAACTTGGGGCGTGCAACCATGCCTTCGCGTTACACGGAGTGCTTGTAGAGGTTATCTGTGGCTTTGCCGATGCACCACTTCTCGCTGACCACAAGGAAATCGCTCTGCTACAAGGAGCTTTGAATTCCGACGGCGATGTACTTCAATTCAACATTCGCGTCAACGGAAAACGTGCTACAACAGAGTTTGACAAGTGTCCACTGCCATCCTACGAATATTGGGAGCCGCATCGGCACTTATGCAGCCTACAAAAAGGCGGAACCGTCAGTTTCAACTTGAAGTGTGTGACCGACGCAGCCATGCCGTTTCGTTACACGGAATGTCTTCTGCTTGTGCTGGTTATCAGTGGCTTTGCCGACGCACCACTTCTCGATGACGACGAGGGAATCGCTGTGCTATCAGCATAATCGAATCCCGACGGCGGTGAACTTCAATTCAATGTTTATGTCAGCGGAAAATGTGCTGCAGCAGAGTTTGACAAGTGTCCACTGCCATCCTACGAACATTGGGAGCCGCATCGGCTCGTATGCAGCCTACAAGAAGGCGGAACCGTCAGTGTCAACTTGGGGCGTGTAAGCTGCGCAGGCATGCCGTTGCGTTACACGGAATGTCTTCTTCTTGTGCAGGTTATCAGTGGCTTTGCAGACGCACCACTTCTCGATAAACACGATGGAATTGTTCTGCTCCCAGCATCATCGAATCCCGACGGCGGTGAACTTCAACGTTCTCGTCAACAGAAAAAGTGCTACAGCTGTGTTTTACAAGTGTCCACTGCCATCCTACGAACATTGGGAGCCGCATCGGCGCGTATGCAGCCTAGAAGAAAGGGGAACCGTCAGTGTCAACTTCGGGCGTGTAACCGGCGCAGCCATGCAGTTGCGTTACACGGAATTTCTTCTGCTTGTGCAAGTTATCAGTAGCGTCGCCAACGCACCACTTCTCGGTGAACACGAGGGAATCGTTCTGCTCTCAGCATCATAGAATCCCGACGGCGGTGATCTTCAACGTTCTCTTCAACAGAAAAAGTGCTACAGCTGTGTTTTACAAGTGTCCACTGCCATCATACGAACATTGGGAGCCGCCGTGGCATGTATGCAGCCTACAAGAAGGCGGAACCGTCAGTGTAAACTTCGGACGTGTAACCGGCGCAGCCATGCCATTGCGGTGCACGGAATTTCTTCTGCTTGTGCAAGTTATCAGTGGCATTGCCGACGCACCATTTCTCATCGGCAACGAAGGAACCGCTCTGCTACCAGCATTATCAAATTCCGACCGGGGTGAACTTCAATTCAACCTTCTCTTCAGCGGAAAATGTGCTACAGCAGAGTTTGACAAGCGTCCACTGCCATCCTACGAACATTGGGAGTCGCATCGGCACGTATGCAGCCTACAAGACGGCGGAACCGTCAGTGTCATCTTGGGGTGTGCAACCAGCGCAACCATGCCGTCATGTTACACGGAGTGTTTGTAGAGGTTATCAGTGGCATTGCCGATGCACCACTTGTCTTTGACCACGAGGGAAGCGCTCTGCTACCAGCACCTTCGAATTCCGACGGCGGTGGACTTCAATTCAACGTTCGCGTCAACGGAAAAGGTGCTACCATAGAGTTTGACAAGTGTCCACTGCCATCCTACGAACATTGTGAGCCGCATCGGCACGTCTGCAGCCTACAAAAATGCGGAACCGTCAGTTTCAAACTTGGGGCGTGTAACCGGCGCAGCCATGTCGTTGTGTTACACGGAATTTCTTCTGCTTGTGCAGGTTATCAGTGGCTTTGCCGACGCACCACTTTTCGTTTACGACGAGGTAATCGCTCTGCTACCAGCATAATCGAGTCCAGACGGCGGTGCACTTCAATTAAACGTTTACGTCAGCGGAAAAAGTGCTACAGCAGAGATTGACAAGTGTCCACTGCCATCCTACGAACATTGAGAGCCGCATCGGCAGGTATGCAGCCTACAAGAAGGCGATACCATCAGTTTCAAACTTGGGACGTGTAACCGGCGCAGCCATGCCGTTACGTTACACGGAATGTCTTCTGCTTGTGCAGGTTATCAGTGGCTTTGACGACGCACCACTTCTCATCTTCAAAGAAGGAATCGCTATGCTAGCAGCATCATCCATTCCCGACGGCGGTGAACTTGAATTCAAAGTTTACGTCAGCGGAAAATGTGCTGCAGCAGAGTTTGACAAGTGTCCACTGCCATCCTACGAACATTGGGAGCCGCATCGGCTCGTATGCAGCCTACAAGAAGGCGGAACCGTCAGTGTCAACTTGGGGCGTGTAAGCTGCGCAGGCATGCCGTTGCGTTACACGGAATGTCTTCTTCTTGTGCAGGTTATCAGTGGCTTTGCAGACGCACTACTTCTCGATGAACACGATGGAATTGTTCTGCTCCCAGCATCATCGAATCCCGACGGCGGTGAACTTCAACGTTCTCGTCAACAGAAAAAGTGCTACAGCTGTGTTTTACAAGTGTCCACTGCCATCCTACGAACATTGGGAGCCGCATCGGCGCGTATGCAGCCTAGAAGAAAGGGGAACCGTCAGTGTCAACTTCGGGCGTGTAACCGGCGCAGCCATGCAGTTGCGTTACACGGAATTTCTTCTGCTTGTGCAAGTTATCAGTAGCGTCGCCAACGCACCACTTCTCGGTGAACACGAGGGAATCGTTCTGCTCTCAGCATCATAGAATCCCGACGGCGGTGATCTTCAACGTTCTCTTCAACAGAAAAAGTGCTACAGCTGTGTTTTACAAGTGTCCACTGCCATCATACGAACATTGGGAGCCGCCGTGGCATGTATGCAGCCTACAAGAAGGCGGAACCGTCAGTGTAAACTTCGGACGTGTAACCGGCGCAGCCATGCCATTGCGGTGCACGGAATTTCTTCTGCTTGTGCAAGTTATCAGTGGCATTGCCGACGCACCATTTCTCATCGGCAACGAAGGAACCGCTCTGCTACCAGCATTATCAAATTCCGACCGGGGTGAACTTCAATTCAACCTTCTCTTCAGCGGAAAATGTGCTACAGCAGAGTTTGACAAGCGTCCACTGCCATCCTACGAACATTGGGAGTCGCATCGGCACGTATGCAGCCTACAAGACGGCGGAACCGTCAGTGTCATCTTGGGGTGTGCAACCAGCGCAACCATGCCGTCATGTTATACGGAGTGCTTGTAGAGTTTATCAGTGGCATTGCCGATGCACCACTTCTCTTTGACCACGAGGGAAGCGCTCTGCTACCAGCACCTTCGAATTCCGACGGCGGTGAACTTCAATTCAACGTTCGCGTCAACGGAAAAGGTGCTACCACAGAGTTTAATAAGTGTCCACTGCCATCCTACGAACATTGTGAGTCGCATCGGCACGTCTGCAGCCTACAAAAATGCGGAACCGTCAGTTTCAAACTTGGGGCGTGTAACCGGCGCAGCCATGTCGTTGCGTTACACGCAATTTCTTCTGCTTGTGCAGATTATCTGTGGCTTTGCCGACGCACCACTTCTCGTTGACGAAGAGGGAATCGCACTGCTACCAGCATAATCGAATCCCGACGGCGGTGAACTTCAGTTCAACGTTTACGTCGGCGGAAAAAGTGCTACTTATGAGTTTTACAAGTGTCCACAGCCATCCTACGAACATCGGGAGCAGCAATGGCACGTGTGCAGCCTGCAAGAAGGTGGGACCGTCAGTGTCAGCTTCAGGCGTGTAACCTGCGCTGCCATGCTGTTGCGTTACACGCAATCTCTTCTGCCCGTGCAGGGTACAAGTGGATATTCCGACGCACCACTTCTCATCGACAACGAAGGAACTGCTCTGCTACCAGCATCACCGAATTCCGTCCGGGGCGAACTTCAATTCAACGTTCTCGTCATCGGAAAAAGTGCTACAGGAGAGTTTGACAAGTGTGCACTGCCATCCTACGAACATTGGGAGCCGCATCTGCACGTATGCAGCCTACAAAAAGGCGGAACTGTCAGTGTCAACTTGGAGCGTGTGACCGGCGAATACATGCCGTTGCGTTACACGGAATTTCTTCTGCTTGTGCAAGTTGTCAGTGGCTTTGCCGACGTACCACTTCTCGTTGACCACAAGGGAATCGCTCTGCTACCAGCATAATCGAATCCCGACGACGGCGGTGAACTTCAGTTCAACGTTTAGTCAGCGGAAAAAGTGCTGCACCAGAGTTTGACAAGTGTCCACTGCCATCCTACGAACATTGGGAGCCGCATCGGCGCGTATGCAGCCTACAAGAAGGCGGAACCGTCAGTGTGCACTTGGAGCGTGTGACCGGCGCAGCCATGCCGTCGCGTTACGCGGAGTGCTTGTAGAGGTTATCAGTGGCTTCGCCGATGCACCAATTCTCGTTTACCACGAGGAAATCGCTTTGCTACCAGCATGTTCGAATTCCGACGGCGGTGAACTTCAATTCAACGTTCGCTTCAACAAAAAAGGTGCTATCACAGAGTTTGACAAGTGTCCACTGCCATCCTACGAACATTTGAAGCCGCAGCGACACATATGCAGCCTACAAGAAGGCGGAACCGTCACTGGCAACTTGGGGCGTGCAACCAGCGCAACCATGCCGTCGCGTTACACGGACTGCTTGTAGAGGTTATCAGTGGCTTTGCCAATGCACCACTTCTCGCTGACCACGTGGTAATCGCTCTGCTACCAGCATCTTCGAATTCCGACGGCGGTGCACTTCAATTCAACGTTCGCGTCAACGGAAAAAGTGCTACAACAGACATTTGACAAGTCTCCACTGCCATCCTACGAATATTGGGAGCCGCATCGGCACGTATGCAGCCTACAAAAAGGCGGAACCGTCAGTGTCAACTTGAAGGGTGTGACCGGCGCAGCCATGCCGTTGCGTTATACGGAATTTCTTCTGCTTGTGCAATTTATCAGTAGCTTTGACGACGCAACACTTCTCGTCGAGCACGAAAGAATCACTCTCCTACCGGCATCATCCATTCCCGACGGCGTTGAACTTGAATTAAACTTTTCTGGCAACGAAAAAAGTGCTACAGCACAGTTTGACAAGTGTTCAGTGCCATCCAATGAACATTGGAAGCCGCATCGCAACGTATGCAGCCTACAAGAAGGCGTAACCGTCAGTTTCAAACTTGGGGCGTGTAACCTGCGCAGGCATGCCGTTGCGTTACACGGAATGTCTTCTGCTTGTGCAGGTTTTCAGTAGCTTTGCCGACGCACCACTTCTCGTTGAGGACGAGGGAATCGCTCTGCTACCAGCATTTTCGAACTCCGACGGCAGTGAACTTGAATTCAACGTTTCCGGCAACGGAAAAAGTGCTACAGGAGAGTTTGAGAAGTGTCCACTGCCATCCTACGAACATTGGGAGCAGCATCGGCACGTATGCAGCCTACAAAAAGGCGGAACCGTCAGTGTCATCTTGGAGGGTGTGACCGGCGAAGCCATGCCGTTGCGTTACACGGAATTTCTACTGCATGTGCAATTTATCAATGGCTTTGACGACGCAACACTTCTCGTGGAGCACGAAGGAATCACTCTGCTGCCAGTATCCTCCATTCCCGACGGCGTTGAACTTGAATTAAACGTTTCTGGCAACGAAAAAAGAGCTACAGCCGAGTTTGACAAGTGTCCACTGCCATCCAACGAACATTGGAAGTCGCATCGCCATGAATGTAGCCTACAAGAATGCGGAACCGTCAGTTTCAAACTTGGGGCGTGTAACCGGCGCAGCCATGTCGTTGCGTTACACGGAATTTCTTCTGCTTGTGCAGGTTATCAGTGGCTTTGCCGACGCACCACTTCTCGTTGAAGACGACGGAATCACTCTGCTACCAGCATAATCGAATCCCGACGGCGGTGAACTTCAATTGAACGTTTATGTCAGCGGAAAAAGTGCTACAGCACTGTTTTACAAGTCTCCACTGGCATCCTACGAACATTGAGAGCAGCAATGGCACGTATGAAGCCTAAAAAAGGGCGGGACCCTCAGTGTCAACTTCGGGCGTGTAACCTGCGCAGCCATGCTGTTACGTTACACGGAATCTCTTCTGCCTGTGCAGGTTATCAGTGGCTTTGCCGACGCAGTACTTCTCGTCGAGCACGAAGGAATCACGCTGCTACCAGCATCATCTATTCCCCCACGGCGTTGAAGTTGAATTAAACGTTTCTGGCAACGAAAAAATTTCTATAGCAGGGTTTGACAAGTGTCCACTGCCATGCAACGAACATTGGAAGCCGCATCGACACGTATGCAGCCTACAAGAAGGCGGAACCCTCAGTGTCAACTAGGGCGTGTAACCGGCACAGCCATGCCGTTGCGGTGGACGGAATTTCTTCTGCTTGTGCAAGTTATCAGTGGCTTTGCCGACGCACCACTTCTCGTTGACCACGAGGGAATCGCTCTGCAACCAGCATCTTCGAATTCCGACGGCAGTGAACTTCAATTCAAAGTTCGCGTCAACAAAAAAGGTGCTACAGCAGAGTTTGACAAGCGTCCACTGCCTCCTACGAACATTGGGAGCCGCATCGGCAAATATGCAGCCTACAAGAAGGCGGAACCGTCAGTGTCAACTTGGGGCGTGCAACCAGCGCAACCATGCCGTCGCGTTACATGGAGTGCTTGTAGAGGTTATCAGTGGCATTGCCGATGCACCACTTCTCGTTGACCACGAGGAAATCGCTCTGCTACCAGCATCTTCGAATTCCGACGGCGGTGCACTTCAATTCAAAGTTCGCGTCAACGGAAAAAGTGCTACAACAGATATTTGACAAGTCTCCACTGCCATCCTACGAACATTGGGAGCCGCATCGGCACGTATGCAGCCTACAAAATGGCGGAACCGTCAGTATCAACTTGGAGGGTGTGACAGGCGCAGCCATGCCGTTGCGTTACACGGAATTTCTTCTGCTTGTGCAATTTATCAGTAGCTTTGACGACGCAACACTTCTCGTCGAGCACGAAAGAATCACTCTGTTACCAGCATCATCCCTTCCCGACGGCGTTGAACTTGAATTAAACTTTTCTGCCAACGAAAAAAGTGCTACAGCACAGTTTGACAAGTGCTCAGTGCCATCCAATGAACATTGGAAGCCGCATCGCAACGTATGCAGCCTACAAGAAGGCGTAACCGTCAGTTTCAAACTTGGGGCATGTAACCTGCGCAGGCATGCCGTTGCGTTACACGGAATGTCTTCTGCTTGTGCAGGTTATCAGTGGCTTTGCACTCGCACCACTTCTCGTTGACCACGAAGAAATCGCTCTGCTACCAGCATCTTCGAATTCCGACGGCGGTGAACTTCAATTCAACGTTCGCGTCGACGGAAAAGGTGCTACCACAGAGTTTGACAAGTGTCCACTGCCATCCTACGAACATTGGGAGTCGCATCGGCACGTCTGCAGCCTACAAAAATGCGGAACCGTCAGTTTCAAACTTGGGGCGTGTAACTGGCGCAGCCATGTCGTTGCGTTACACGCAATTTCTTCTGCTTCTGCAGATTATCAGTGGCTTTGCCGACGCACCACTTCTCTTTGACAACGAGGGAATCGCACTGCTACTAGCATAATCGAATCCCGACGGCGGTGAACTTCAGTTCAACGTTTACGTCGGCGGAAAAAGTGCTACAGCAGAGTTTTACAAGTGTCCACTGGCATCCTACGAACATCGGGAGCGGCAATGGCACGTGTGCAGCCTGCAAGAAGGCGGGACCGTCAGTGTCAACTTCAGGCGTGTAACCTGCGCTGCCATGCTGTTGCGTTACACGCAATCTCTTGTGCCCGTGCAGGTTACAAGTGGATATGCCGACGCACCACTTCTCATTGACAACGAAGGAACTGCGCTGCTACCAGCATCACCGAATTCCGACCGCGGTGAACTTCAATTCAACGTTCTCGTCATCGGAAAAAGTTTCTATAGCAGGCTTCGACAATTGTCCATTGCCATACAACGAACATTGGAAGCCGTATCGACACGTATGCAGCCTACAAGAAGGCGGAACCGTCAGTGTCAACTAGGGGCGTATAACCGGCGCAGCCATGCCGTTGCGGAGCACGGAATTTCTTCTGCTTGTGCAAGTTGTCAGTGGCTTTGCCGACGTACCACTTCTCGTTAACCACGAGGGAATCGCTCTGCTACCAGCATCTTCTAATTCCGACGGCAGTGAACTTCAAATCAACGTTCGCGTCAACGTAAAAGGTGCTACAGGAGAGTTTCACAAGCGCCCACTGCCATCCTACGAACATTGGGAGCCGCATCGGCACGTATGCAGCCTACAAAAAGGCGGAACCGTCAGTGTGCACTTGGAGCGTGTGACCGGCGCAGCCATGCCTTTGCGTTACACAGAATTTCTTCTGCTTCTGCAGGTTATCAGTGGCTTTGACGACCCAACACTTCTCGTCGAGCGCGATGGACTCACTCTCCTACCAGCATCATCCATTCCCGACGGCGTTGAACTTTAATTAAACGTTTCTGGCAAAGAAAACAGTGCTACAGCAGAGTTTGACAAGTGTTCACTGCCATCCAATGAACATTGGAAGCCGCATCGCAACGTATGCAGCCTACAAGAAGGCGTAACCGTCAGTTTCAAACTTGGGGCGTGTAACCTGCGCAGGCATGCCGTTGCGTTACACGGAATGTCTTCTGCTTGTGCAGGTTTTCAGTAGCTTTGCCGACGCACCACTTCTCGTTGACGACGAGGGAATCGTTCTGCTACCAGCATTTTCGAATTCCGACGGCAGTGAACTTGAATTCAACGTTTCCGGCAACGGAAAAAGTTCTACAGGAGAGTTTGAGAAGTGTCCACTGCCATCCTACGAACATTGGGAGCAGCATCGGCACGTATGCAGCCTACAAAAAGGCGGAACCGTCAGTGTCATCTTTGAGGGTGTGACCGGCGAAGCCATGCCGTTGCGTTACACGGAATTTCTTCTGCTTGTGCAATTTATCAGTGGCTTTGACGACGCAACACCTCGTCGTGCACGAAGGAATCACTCTGCTACCAGCATCATCCATTCCCGACGGCGTTGAAATTAAATTAAACGTTTCTGGCAACGCAAAAAGTGCTACAGCACAGTTTGACAAGTGCTCACTTCCATCCAACGAACATTGGAAGCCGCATCGCAACGTATGTAGCCTACAAGAAGGCGGAACCGTCAGTGTCAACTTGGGGCGTTTAACCGGCGCAGCCATGCCGTTTCGGTGCACGGAATTTCTTCTGCTTGTGCAAGCTATCAGTGGCTTTGCCGACGCACCACTTGTCGTTGACCACGAGGGAATCGCTCTGCTACCAGCATTTTCGAATCCCGACAGCAGTGAACTTGAATTCAACGTTTCCGGCAACGGAAAAAGTGCTACAGGAGAGTTTGACAAGTCTTCACTGCCATCCAACGAACATTGGAAGCCGCATCGCAACGTATGCAGCGTACAAGAAGGCGTAACCGTCAGTTTCAAACTTGGGGCGTGTAACCTGCGCAGGCATGCCGTTGCGTTACACGGAATGTCTTCTGCTTGTGCAGGTTATCAGTGGCTTTGCAGACGCACCACTTCTCGATGAACACGAGGGAATTGTTCTGCTCCCAGCATCATCGAATCCCGACGGCGGTGAACTTCAACGTTCTCGTCAACAGAAAAAGTGCTACAGCTGTGTTTTACAAGTGTCCACTGCCATCCTACGAACATTGGGAGCCGCATCGGCGCGTATGCAGCCTAGAAGAAAGGGGAACCGTCAGTGTCAACTTCGGGCGTGTAACCGGCGCAGCCAGGCCGTTGCGTTACACGGAATTTCTTCTGCTTGTGCAAGTTATCAGTAGCTTCGCCGACGCACCACTTCTCGGTGAAGACGAGGGAATCGTTCTGCTCCCAGCATCATAGAATCCCGACGGCGGTGAACTTCAACGTTCTCGTCAACAGAAAAAGTGCTACAGCTGTCTTTTACAAGTGTCCACTGCCATCCTACGAACATTGGGAGCCGCAATGGCATGTATGCAGCCTACAAGAAGGCGGAACCGTCAGTGTAAACTTCGGGCGTGTAACCGGCGCAGCCATGCTGTTGCGGTGCACGGAATTTATTCTGCTTGTGCAAGTTATCAGTGGCATTGCCGACGCACCATTTCTCATCGGCAGCGAAGGAACCGCTCTGCTACCAGCATCATCAAATTCCGACCGGGGTGATCTTCAATTCAACCTTCTCGTCAGCGGAAAATGTGCTACAGCAGAGTTTGACAAGCGTCCACTGCCATCCTACGAACATTGGGAGTCGCATCGGCACGTATGCAGCCTACAAGAAGGTGGAACCGTCAGTGTCATCTTGGGGCGTGCAACCAGTGCAACCAAGCCGTCATGATACACGGAGTGCTTGTAGAGGTTATCAGTGGCATTGCCGATGCACCACTTCTCATCGCCAACGAAGGAATCGCTCTGCTACCAGCATCATCCATTCCCGACGGCGGTGAAATTGAATTCAATGTTTACGTCAACGGCAAAAAGTGCTACAGCAGCGTTTGACAAGTGTCAACTGCCAACCTACGAACATTGGGAGCCGCAATGGCATGTATGCAGCCTACTAGAAGGCGGAAGTGTCAGTGTCAACTACGGGCGTCTAACCTGCGCAGGCATGCCGTTGCGTTATACGGAATGTCTTCTGCTTGTGCTGGTTATTAGTGGCTTTGCAGACGAACCACTTCTCAACGGCAACGAAGGAATCGCTATGCTACCAGCATCATCCATTCCCGACGGCGGTGAACTTGAATTCAAAGTTTACGTCAACGAAAAAAGTGCTACAACAGAGTTTGACAAGTGTCCACTGCCATCCTACGAACATTGTGAGTCGCATCGGCACGTATGCAGCCTACAAGAAGGCAGAACCGTCAGTGTCATCTTGGGGCGTGCAACCAGCGCAACCATACCGTCATGTTACACGGAGTGCTTGTAGAGGTTATCAGTGGCATCGCCGATGCACCACTTTTCGTTGACCACGAGGAAATCGCTCTGCTACCAGCATCTTCGAATTCCGACGGCGTTGAACTTGAATTAAACGTTTCTGGCAAGAAAAAAAGTGCTACAGCAGAGTTTGATAAGTGTTCACTGCCATCCAACGAACATCGGGAGTCGCATCGGCACGTATGCAGCCTACAAGAAGGCAGAACCGTCAGTGTCATCTTGGGGCGTGCAACCAGCGCAACCATACCGTCATGTTACACGGAGTGCTTGTAGAGGTTATCAGTGGCATTGCCGATGCACCACTTCTCGTTGACCACGAGGAAATCGCTCTGCTACCAGCATCTTCGAATTCCGACGGCGGTGAACTGCAATTCAACGTTCGCGTCGACGGAAAAGGTGCTACCACAAAGTTTGACAAGTGTCCACTGCCATCCTAGGAACATTGGGAGTCGCATCGGCACGTCTGCAGCCTACAAAAATGCGGAACCGTCAGTTTCAAACTTGGGCGTGTAACCGGCGCAGCCATGTCGTTGCGTTACACGCAATTTCTTCTGCTTGTGCAGATTATCAGTGGCTTTGCCGACGCACCACTTCTCGTGGACAACGAGGGAATCGCACTGCTACCAACATAATCAAATCCCGACGGCGGTGAACTTCAGTTCAACGTTTACGTCGGCGGAAAAAGTGCTACAGCAGAGTTTGACAAGTGTCCACTGCCATCCTACGAAAATTGGGATCCGCATCGGCGCGTATGCAGCCTACAAGAAGGCGGAACCGTCAGTGTAAGCTTGGGGCGTGCAACCAGCGCAACCATGCCGTTGCGTTACACGGAGTGCTTGTAGTGGTTATCAGTGGCTTTGCCGATGCACCACTTCTCGTTGACCACGAGGAAATCGCTCTGCTACCAGCATCTTCGAATTCCGACGGCGGTGAACTTCAATTCAACGTTCTCGTCAGCGGAAAAAGTGCTACAACAGAGTTTGAGAAGTGTCCACTGCCATCCTACGAACATTGGGAGCCGCATCGGCACGTATGCAGCCTACAAAAAGGCGGAACCGACAGTGTCAACTTGGAGGGTGTGACCGGCGCAACCATGCCGTTGCGTTACACGGAATTTTTTCTGCTTGTGCAATTTATCAGTGGCTTTGACGACGCAACGCCTCGTCGTGCACGAAGGAATCACTCTGCTACCAGCATCATCCATTCCAGACGGCGTTGAAATTAAATTAAACGTTTCTGGCAACGAAAAAAGTGCTACAGCACAGTTTGACAAGTGTTCACTGCAATCCAACGAACATTGGAAGCCGCATCGCAACGTATGTAGCCTGCAAGAAGGCGGAACCGTCAGTGTCAACTTGTGGCGTATAACCGGCGCAGCCATACCGTTTCGGTGCACGGAATTTCTTCTGCTTGTGCTAGTTATTAGTGGCTTTGCCGACGCACCACTTGTCGTTGACCACGAGGGAATCGCTCTGCTACCAGCATTTTCGAATTCCGACGGCAGTGAACTTCAATTCAACGTTGGCGTCAACGAAAAAGGTGCTACAGCAGAGTTTGACATGCGTCCACTGCCATCCTACGAACATAGGGAGCCGCACCGGTACGTATGCAGCCTACAAAAAGGCGGAACCCTCAGTGTGCATTTAGAGCGTGTGACCGGCGCAACCATGCCGTTGCGTTACACCGAATTTCGTCTGCTTCTGCAGTTATCAGGGCTTTGACGACCCAACACTTCTCGTCGAGTGCGATGGAATCACTCTCCTACCGGCATCATCCATTCCCGACGGCGTTGAACTTGAATTAAACTTTTCTGGCAACAAAAAAAGTGCTACAGCACAGTTTGACAAGTGTTCAGTGCCATCCAATGAACATTAGAAGCCGCATAGCAACGTATGCAGCCTACAAGAAGGCGTAACCGTCAGTTTCAAACTTAAAGCGTGTAACCTGCGCAGGCATGCCGTTGCGTTATACGGAATGTCTTCTGCTTGTGCAGGTTATCAGTAGCTTCGCCGACGCACCACTTCTCGGTGAACACGAGGGAATCGTTCTGCTCCCAGCATCATCGAATGCCGACGGC